>NC_050193.1:17028380-17040880 GCF_008315115.2 Sander lucioperca
GGCTCTGCATACAGTGGCTTTACTAATATGATCCGCATCACCAATGTTGTAAAGAAAAATACCGTTTGCAAAAAACGTAATGCGACACAAAGAATCTGCTGGTAAAACCATGTCCACGATGGTGGATGTTAGTGATATGAGGACGGATAAGGTATATATCTGATCGACTGTGAAGAAAATACCGCTCAAATCGGTTATGTGGAAATGAAAATACATCTAGTCGGGACTCAATATCATCTCCCGATGTAAACTCTCTGTGAAGTAATACAGCTTTTTCATCAACAGGATCGTCAACAAAAGGACATGCAATGTTTGAGAAAAAAACGTTTTATAATCTTACTAACATAAACCAATAGCCTTTGTTTTTTTTATTCATGCCGATAACAAACTGCATTAAAATGTGCCTGATACAGACTCAATGAATGAATGAATGAGGAAATGAAAGCGCAGTGTCAGAGGGAGGAGACTGAGAGAAACTCAAGGTTTATTGAAGAAAACCTGCTCCCGACCAGGTTAGGTTCACAGACTCAGTTACCATAGTTACTGACTCTGAGGTTAAGTTACCTCTCTTTCTGAAACGGGCTGGAGTTACCCCTCTCTCTCAGGTTTGATTAACCTCTCTTTCTTTAACAGAAAACCCAGAGTTTCCCTCATCTCAGGGTTAACAAACTCAGAGTTTTCACTAAACCTGCTTTCTGAAACGGACCCCTGTACTACGAAGCAAGATCAACATGTCCTGGATTTCTTTCAGTTACCCAGCTTCACTAACCTTAACCACTACTGTCCCGTATAACCTGTGTCACGACACTGGTTAACAACTAGTTCAATCAACCCAGGGTTTCCCAATCCAGCGGCGCACGCATTCACATAAAAGAGGCGGTGTTTGCACAGCACGACAAATCGCAAACATCTACCAGAGCCGCATATTTTACATAAGAAGAGCAAACTATAATTCTACATAAATATGAAGAACACAGACACGGTTTTGCAGGCAAAACGCAATACAGTCGCTGCTTCCTAAAAGTGGAAAGAAAGCTGGCAAAAAATAGCCTACGCTGTAAATGTGTCAATCACAACTCTTATTAATATCACTCCCCCCACTTGTGCTTTCCATAAACTGCCGTTTCTTTAGCCTATTATTTCAGTTGCAACCCTGGCAGTGGTAAGTGATCGCGAGAGCAAATAAAAAATATAAAAACATAATTCAAACCGCTGCATTGGCAGCACACGGCTCAAGAAGCCGGCAAATAGCCTATATGTAATTCCCTCCCATTAAAATGTATTTTTCATAAAAATACCCATCAGGGAGTGTTAACGAGAGAAACCCAGCAAAACAGAAAAACAAGACTACCACAATAAGACAGAACACTGAACAAAATACCAAAACCATGACAGGTACCCACACACACACACACACACACACACACACACACACACACACACACACACACAGACAGACAGACAGACAGACAGACAGAGTCTGATAACTTTAGACAACATAAGGAACGAAACGGGAGTGGGAGTCTTTCTCATGGATGTATTAAGAGAACGTCTTTCTCTCTGGATTTTGCAGTACAGGATTTTTTTTGGGGGGGGGGCAGTCACGTGATCGGGATGTGACGGGAGTATTTTCGTGGGCGAAGGGATGGGATGGGAGCGACAACTGATTCCCGTGTCACCCTCTAGTTGGCAACACTGCGGGTGTGGGTGGGGATTGCTGGGAGAATCTCCGGGACGGTGAGGACGTTCGATGGCCGTTGTGCAGCAGCAGAACATCTCCAAGCTGCCCGGAATGATCTCCCCCCTTCACTTTTCTGTAATCTTAACTTCGTTTTGGTGCTTAACCCACCTTTTGTCGGGTTGATTTAGCGGAGAGGAGATTTTCGGCACAAACACCAGTAGTGCTAACGGAGATGTAACTAACGTTATGGAGGCCGCTGTTGTGATGGTTTCCCGATGCTTCATTAAACTGCCGTTAGCGTTGTTAGCACCCGGCACTGGAGTTAAGTGCTGGCCAGGTACGGATTGCTGTAATGGTAGTGGCAGGCTGCTAGCTGGCTGGAGGCTCTTGGTAACTAGATATTTCTACATGTCCCGGGGCTGTTGTCAGCTCTCATCCCGAATGAAGTCTCTTTGCGCCGGGGGAGTGAGACAGACAGACCGGGGTGTGCTAACTGGCTGAATTAGCATTAGATTAGTCGTCTAGCTATATAGGCTAACGTTAATGTTACTGGGCCCCATTTCAGAAAGCAGGTTTAGTGAAAACTCTTCTAAAACTTCCTATTTGAGCTGTATCGTTTTCCCTCCCAGTCTGTTATGCAGCCAGCGTGTAGTGTTCCCTGGACACAAACCATAAGAGCCATTAAAAAAAGAGTTCCACAGTATTGCAGGTGAATGATGTTAAACCCTTTGAAATAAAAGATTATGAATTATAATTCTGTTAATGATGGTGCTGTAGCCTCAGTGGGATTAGTAGGCGTAGTACTTTTTTGCCCGCAGTATTGCACCTAAAGAAATAGATTATAGGTTCAATACCATTTCACCAGTAATATTAGGCTATACTTATGATTAAATATAGGGCTGTCAAACGATTCAATTTTCTTAATCGCGATTAATCGTTGAATTTCTATAGTTAATCGCGATTAATCGCATGTTTTATCACATGATTAAAATTCTGAAAAATAAAAAACTGTTTTTAAGTACATATTAACAATGGAAAGCCATTCTTACCAGTGTATCTTGATTGGGAATCAATTGAATGCAAAGAAAGTGACTTTATGAACTTGATTTTAAGATTTGTATTTGTTTATTATATATTTAATCTAGTCACACATTTGAATTTAACAACAACTTTGAATGCACTACAAGGCTGTAAATTACCAGTTTCATTGAACGCACCGTCTGTGTTTTTCCGACAACAGCAGCTGCAGATTGTTACATCCCGGTGTCGGAATCCTCTACAGTGAAATACAGTCACACTTTACACCGTTTAGCGTTAGCTGTCAGCATTGTAACCGTGTTTAATCCAGCTACAAGCTAGCGGTAGGCTAACGTTAGCTGCTGTCGAGTATAGTGCAGTAATGTTTCTGTTTCATGTAACATCCGTTTTCAGAGCATCAGAGAGAAGTGCAGGCATATCAGTGGCACCAGAATGAGGCACCGAAATCCGCGTTGCTATTCCTGCAGCAGCAGGATGTGTTACGAAGAAGTACGGCAAAATAGCAGCCTGTTAGGCATGACGCAAAGCCGAGTGAAGTGAAAATAAATTAGTAAATGGCGGCATGCGATTAATACGATTAAAAAAAATTACTACTAATAACTTTATGAGTGTGTTGAACAATGTTGTAACCCTATGTTATCCACCAAGCATTAGCATTAACGTTAGCTACTTGTCAACCAGCACATTGTACTAAGCTGGATCGATATTGATATGTATCAATAAATAAGATCTCTTCTGTATTACTGTGTTGCAAAGTGGCATGTAATCACAAAATGAATTGAAGGCACATATACACATGCATAGATGTTTCCCCAAGCTATCACTCACAGGTGTCCATGTTTCATCTGTCAGTTAAATCAAACCGAATAATAATCCATCTAAACTAGACATGATAGATAGAGATATGTATATATATATATATATATATATATACACCACAAGAACAATACAGTCAGTACACAATACAATCACCTCGAGTCCTTCTTGTACCTGTTCAATATATAGATTTGAAAAAGTCTCTAGAAGTTGCTCATTGATGTACATGATTTCATCTCTTCACTGCAACTGTTCCATAAATTAACTTCTTTGGTTGTGATGCAGTGATATTTAGCTTTTGTTTGAAACAACCCTTGGATACTGTCAAATAGCTGTTAATAGTTTACTTTGTACAGGATTTTCAAGGTCAACAAGATCTTAAAATTGTAAATGCTTTTAGTTTGATGAAGAGTGGGTTAGTTGGTGCTCTATAAGTGGTTTTATTTACAACTTGTATGGCAGTATGAAGGAACAGTACAAGGTGTATAATGAACGTTGATTTGATAGGTATTTGGTTTTATACAGTAATTTATACAGTATTACAATTGATTTGGATATTTTGGCCTTAATATAATTTATATGCGGCTTCCAACATAATCTTTCATAGATTTCTTTAGATAGTTCTTTCACTCTTTCTATTTCAATGTCATTTATCATAAGATTACCAAAAAATATACATTTTGTGTTACTTAAGTTCAGTGTTAGTTTATTTGCATCAAACCAGCTCTTCATCTTTTTAAAATCCTTTTTCACTTTATCCAAGAGTTGTTCCAGATGTTCCCCAGAACAGAGTGACAGTGTTCTTGGTATAGTTTAATAAAAACACTTTGATTAGGTGAGTTTAAATGGAACTTATTGGCATCACTTTTTGGTCCAGATTCCAGTGGAGCCACAATTTAATGGAAACTTCAACAGAGAAGATAAATTCTACATCATGGAAAAAGCTCCCAAGTATAAAAAAGTATTTTTCCCTCTAGTTCATCCTGCCACATCATCAGCACATTGGTGGGCATTTCGTTTTTTTTTCATCTGGTAATTTGGTAAAACAGTGCTACAGTCTACTCCGGGACATGAAATATTGCGGTTATGCCATATTGTGGTTGTGGTTTTCTTTTTCTTCGCTCTCCCTTCCTCCTATTCCTGAGCCAGGCAAGCTGTCTGTCCCGCTGCCACCAGAACTCTCTGGAGCTGGTGGAGCTGCTCCGGTCAGATGTGTTTTTCAATCCGAATGCGAAGAACTGAGCTGTATGTGTTCTTGGGGTGACGTTTCTTGCTTGTTGTCCTTGGCAGAATTGAACTCGCAAGGTTAAAAGCACAGAATAATGTTGACAGTTTGAAAGTTCGTTCTTACTGGTATTGGGACACAGAGGTTGCATGCAGGGCTTCACTTTATGATTATCATTAACAAGCTCCAAACACACCGATTAATTTTTGTGTAGGCTACTTCAAAAGATACCGCATGGTATATATATATATATATATATATATATAAATTGCAGGAACGTCTGTCTGTCTGTGTGTCTGTTATGAGCATAACTCTCGAACTGTTAGTCCGATGGATTTCAAACTTGACAGGTGTCTTGCTACGGGCACGAGTAAGTGCAGTGCCAAGTTTGACATTGTTTGGATTAGAAATGCAAAAGATATTGTTAAATATATATCGGTAAAAGAAGCACACATTGGCTTTTGCTGCTTTAGCCACTGGCCACTCCCCCTCTAGCACTGCACACTGACTGAGCACAGAGCAGGACCAGAGACAGAGAGGGTCGAAGAAAGCAGCAGAGCTTTGGCAGCTAAAATGGGAAATACACCTCAGACCCACAAAAATGTGCAAATTAGTACTACTTTGGACTGTCTGACTTTGAATAAACAAACAACAATTCTCGAATTTAAGGGCGTTTCAGAATCCCACACATGCATTTGCCAACACTATATAGTATTAAGTTGCTGTGAGCTGTGGCCTACATTCACCACTTCTAAACGGAGGCAGAACATAACGGAATCTGTGAGATTATTCGTTAACAGCGCTGTACAATGCGAGAAAATCTCAGAGCTGAACCGGGCAGACACAGCAGTTTTTATTAGACTCACCCTGGGTCGGGTTAATTAAGTCTACTGCTAACTTATAGGCTAAAACTATTAACTGTCGCCAAAATACCCCCGAGAATCAAATCCCCTACTTCACCGTTCACGTGTCAGCTGCGTGGCGTGTCAGTTTTTTATTTTGGCTCCCATGTTAACAGGTTAGAGCTTGCACACTGCCTGTGTGACATGCACGTCTTAGGCGCGGCCCGAGCCGTGCCGAAAACGCGTGCATGCTAGAAATAGAACCAACGCCTATTTTTCACGTGACACGCAAGCGTGTTGGAAGCGTTTCCATTCAAAATAGAATAGGAAAAGATGAATATGTCATTTTGACACAGATACATTTAATAAATGACATTTTGATGTTTGAAAGTCTCTAGGTTTTGACATAAATGCAGATATAAATGTAATTTAAAAAAATAATAAATAATTATTGATTTTCAAATATTGCACCTGTCAATAGTACAGAACGAAATATTCTGTAGCCTATTTTGCCGTCAATACTGCTGACGTTGTCTTTGCTGTAATCAAATAAAGTATATATTTATGTTTAACATGAAGTATACTACTGCTTGAGTGCAGTTTATCAATGGGAAACATACATGTGTACAGACAAAGCTAGCAGCAGCAGCGCCGCGTCAGACACGTTTCTGGTGTGAAAAGACAGAAAACACCACGCAGCCGCCACACAACTTACACGCAACAGAAACGCAGGCAGTGTGTAGCCGGCCTAATGTCTGATTACTCCACATTTTCATTGCGATATTTTGTGATTACATTCTGAATCTGCAACGTTCTCTGTCAGGTAAATCAGTAAGTCAGTAGCAGGCTATACAGTAGAGTTGCATATTAAGTGGTTTGGTGTCCTTCTGTAAGACATTTTGGGGTACAATTTGACAAATAACTTCACATCTGAAGCGTTTAAAGACTTTGTCCATTTATTTCTTAAGAAACACGACAATGTATGTAATCTGCATTACCTTGTACCTCACGTTATGACTCCGTAGCAGACGTTTTTGTAAAAATAGGCTAACGATTGTGTCATAACCACGCGACTTACTGTCGCGTAGTAGAGGAATTACCGTATAGTACAGGAGAAGCTCGCAGGCAGTTTCGACTTACATTAGCTGTTTAAGTGTAATTACTAATGTTAACTAGCATTTTAGTTAGCAATAATTAGCCTGTGTCTATGTTATCTCCTTACATATCCATATTTCAGACATGTTGCTCACGTCACATTTACGTCGTCTCTCTCAGTTGGAGTCTGCGCAGTAACGCTCAGTGCTCACCGGAAAAGTGCTTCTAACGGCCTTCACTGGTCTCCGTCCAGAGACACGGGGTCTGTTGGTCCATTCTTATATACAGTCTATGCTTGATCCCGACTTGCTCTGACGTCATGCACACGTGGGTAACGATAACCTCACAAGATCAAGGCGGCCGCAGGTTTGAGAGCCAGGCGCCGCAGTTGCTCTCCACCGACTGCAAGACCCAGGCGGACTCAGGGCATGCTGGGAAACACCGGCCTCTCAGCTGATCTAACAGTTGATTGGTTCACAATCTACTCAACATGATAACGTTTTATGTAAACATTTTATTGATTTTGATTTGGAGGGATTTTAACTGTGATTTGTTTGATTTAAAGGCTTCTTCTGTACAAACCACATGTTGTGTGGCTGATAGTGACGTTTAGAAGTCAGAGAGACTAAATCTGTTAAGATTACAGATCATCTACTGTGTGTTGTTAATTAAAATCAGCAACAGATCGCATGTAGAGCATTTTAACAGCTACTCTGTCATAATAAAAACAACTGGAGACTGTGTAGGAGCTGATATATGGGTCTGATAACATTTTATTAAATCAGAATCAGACCACAGTGTTTCTGTCACTTCCTGTTAAGCCTGAAGGCTGCTGGAATCAGCTAGAAACTGTCTGACTTGACAGCGGATTTTTGTCACCGCCCCTGGCTGCTCCCACCTGCTCTCGTCCACTTTACAGGCGAAGCGCAGTTCATCTTGAATGAGCCTTGTGTTAAACAGGCTTTTGTATTGTCTCATATCGTTGGCAGGCCCCTCAATTGAATGGAATCGACATCATAGCCTGGCAGACTTTGTGATATCAGTAAATATTGTATTGTTGTCCTAAGAATCAATATAATATCGTATTGTGTGATTTACACCCCTAGTTTCCAGTCTAGAGCAATGGTGTAGGTCCAGCTGTCTACCAGTGCTGTAAAAACAAAGGAGCTTGTTTTAAATCATGCAGAACGCCCCTGTTCCTTACATTCTGTGGTCCATCAATCGAAATTCTCAACTATTAAGTATTAAAGCACCCATATTATTCTCATTTTCAGGTTCATAATTGTATTTTAAGGTTGTACCAGAATAGGTTTACATGGTTTAATTTTCAAAAAACACCATATTTTTGTTGTACTGCACCGCTCTCTCTCACTGCTGCAGATCCTCTTTTCAGCTGGTCTCTGTTTTAGCTACAGAGTGAGACCTCTTTTCTTCTTCTTCTTCTGTACTATCTTTGATTGCACTCGCACATGCCCAGTAGCTCAGATGTAGATCATGTCAGCTAGCTAGCTCCATAGACAGTAAAAGAAAGGCTGTTTCTACAACTTTGGTCAGTTACAAGGCAGGATTAGCTGGGAGACTTCTAAATGAGGGCGCACATGTAAGTAGTTCTTTTGTAGATTATGGTGAACTTGTGTGTGTTGTAGCAGTGCTTTGCTATTGAGAACGAGGTAGCATGCTAGCGTTAGCGTTAGCATGCTAACGCTACGAGCTAATGGTTGCGGTTAGCCTGCTCGTTTCGGCTTGTGACGTCAAAAGCCGTGCCGATTTTGAACAGCTCACCCAGAGACTGAAGGCAGGACACATTCAGAAACTGTATCTCACTCTAAACAGCATGGATGGATTTTTTTCAAAGTTTGTATGTGTGTGGAAGCACCAGAGACACAAAAGAACACCCCAAATCCCAGAAAAAGTGTTTTTTTCATAATATGGGCACTTTAAGAATAACATAGCAACACATTATATATATATATACAAAATAATAATAATAGCAATAGTAATAGTAATAGTAGCAATATAGTGACAACAGCAGATATGGTACTTGTAATTAGTGCTACTACAGCAATACCAATAATACAATAATGTAAAACTAATATCATGGTAATAAAAAAAAAAATATATATATATATATATATATATATATATTTATTTATTTATATATGTATATATATATATATATATATATATATATATATATATATATATATATATATATATGTGTCATGGTAATACTAGAACTGTCATTTTGTTGTGTTCTTAAACCCCCCCTCCCCCCTCACGGTCCGTGTACTTGGTGGCCAACGGATTTTCGTTTTGAAAGGAAAAAAACAAAAACGAAAAACGGCCAGTTTCCCAATTACCATTAGTAAATAGGAAAACGGAAAACAACCCATTATTCGTTTTTTGTTTTGATATTAAAAAACGGAAAACGAAAAACAATCTCGTTATCCGATTGTCTTTGATGTATTTGTAGATGGAACTCGGAAATTAAAATACGTGTATATAAGTCGTATTCCTTAATTTTGCATTGGTATTTTTTCGTGACCCGGAAGTTACTCCCGCCACGCCAAGACCTGCCCTTCAATAGCATTTATTGGCCAGTACCGCCTGTAAGATCCGTTCTGTGCATGCGCATAATTACGTAGTAGAAAACTAACAATGTCCATGTGCGATTTACAGTCTATGTTTGTACCATGTGTCAACACTTTACGACCAAACATTACAACTTTTTTATTAAATCTTTTTTATTAAATCTTTATTATACAATAGTCATAGCTACAAACATTCGAAACTTGTCACTGATCCAAAACCGTGTAGCGACATCGTTGTTGTGTTGTTTACGTTAATGTTTTTACCTTTAATACTTCGTCTTGACTAATAACCATAGACTATTATTAATGCGATGAAGTGTAAACGTACATAAGTGTCCTTTTGAAGATGGGATGACAGCTCTCCCAGCCACCACTGCTGTATACCACTATAGTAGCTACATGCCAACGGCAGTAAACACTATAGTAGCTACATGCTAATGGTCATCTTAGCTGGCAATGTTGTTAAATTCTCACCAATTCCGGGTCACATTCCTGCTGAAACATGTCCGATTGTGTAGTGTTTGGTTCAGAAGCCTTTATCTGTGATTTTTGACGTTAGAAAGTGCTGCTTCGTTCCACTACAATCTAACGTTAGCATACTCATAGCTAACTATTGTAGCTGCATGCTAACGCAACATAGCGGAGCATATATAGCTAGCTATGTACGTATGTAGCAGGACTTTGTACCGTAAAAATCACCAATAAAGGCTTCTAAACCAAATACTAAACAAATACAAATACAGTAAAGTGACCGGAATTAGGGGTGAAATGTCCAGCATTGAGCTACATAATAGTTTGCTAGGAGTTAGCTGGTCTCTCACAGAGATCTCATTTGTAGCCCTGTTTTACCCGATACTTTCATAAAAGTACAAACACATGAAGTGAGAGGTATACACATGCTTAAACTTTATTAAAAGCATGGTTAACCTGAAGCAGGACGGAGTCATGACTTAAAACACCAAAGCAAGGCTTCTAGCTCAGGCTAGCTAGCGTTAGCAAATTACCTTCAAAGTTGCAAAGAAATGATGAAACGTAAAATTTGAAGCCTTTATTTAATTTGCTACATGGTGTTGTACTGGATGGCCGGACGACCCTCCATATATCATTAACAGATACTTTAGGCAACTCCAGCAAACACCTTGTAAACTTCATCTCTGCCATCATAACGGTCTACTGTCACTGTCTAATGTTTTCTTCCGGTAACCGGGAATGTCCAAACATCCTTACGCCAATGCGTGCATAGAGCTGTGAAGTTTGCCGGTGTTCGCGCAAGCGTAGAACTGATCAGGCAGTGCACAGAACGGATTTTACAGGCGGTACGGATCGGGTACTGACAAAGGAATAAGATTTATACACACATTTTAATTTCCGAGTTCCATCTACAAATACATCAAAGACAATCGGATAACGAGATTGTTTTTCGTTTTCCGTTTTTTAATATCAAAACAAAAAACGAATAATGGGTTGTTTTCCGTTTTTTGTTTTCCTATTTACTAATGGTAATTGGGAAACTGGCCGTTTTTCGTTTTTGTTTTTTTCCTTTCAAAACGAAAATCCGTTGGCCGCCAAGTACACGGACCCCCCCACCCACCAAAGCACAAGTAGACTTTATATTTCACAATTACTGTTCTCCGTCAGATCGTTAAATTTTGACGTTTCCGACCGCACTTGAAGGTAGCTTTATTTCACAGGGGGAGAGAGAGAGAGAGAGAGAGAGAGAGAGAGAGAGAGAGAGAGAGAGAGAGAGAGAATAGATGAGCAAGACATAGTAGTGCTTTGTTGTTGCAGGAAACATTCAGCTATTACACAAACTCCCAGGCAGTTGAGTGTCTTTCATTTACATCCCAATGTGGTTAAGAACAGACACACAACATAGCCTACATTTATTCATTGTCCAAATAAAAAAAAAAAAAGAAAAGAAAAATTGTGCTCCACCAGGGCCTAAATATTTCTACAAAGTTAGTGTGACTGCAAAACTATTTCATTTTTTGTACAATGCTCCCAGAGGCACTGCACGGAAACGAAAAGAACATGGCAGGCAAACTTAAAGTGATACATGACAGAAATTATATAATCAGCAAGTTCACACCACTGATGGAACGTGAAAACAATCTGCAAACTGGAGCTCATCAAACAATGGCCGGATCCAGGTGGGGGCAAAGGGGCATCCGTCAGCCTAAATCTGATTAACCCCTAAAGTGCCTTTGTTCAAAATGACAAACATTGGAGAAGAGTCAGCCCTATCTTTTGTCACGCCCTTTCTTCTTCTTCTTTCTTTTTTTTTAATCCATGTCTGTTTTTAATCATTTTCTGACCTTGCTTGTAGAGCCCCCTGCTGGCGCCCCAGAGTACCTCATTGCAGAAATCAAGCTACAAGTGGTGAGACATACAAGACACGTACATAAACACACTCGTGTGTCTCCTCCTTTCATCCCTTCGATCCTGTTCCTTTTTTTTTTTTTTTTTTTTTTTTTTAAACCTTCCCATCCTGTCAGGGAAATATGACTTGGGAGCAGCATATAAACAGTAAAAGGCCTAAAACCAATAACACATAATAGAACAAAAAGAAATGCAACCAAATTGCAACTGTTGTGATTTCAAGTTTCTTAGACAATTTGGAAATGATTAAACTATCGTTTTATTAATCTGATCGTTTATACTCTTTTCAGGCTTGAGAAAATGTAGCCCATTTACCGTGCTCCAGGAAGAGGTCTTACTCTACTTCAGATCATTCTATACTTTTAAAAACACCAGGATTCCTACATACTTTTAGCCTGGGAAAACCCTGACGAACTTCCGGCAAATTTGAGATTTCCTCTGCAAGTCAGTCTGGCCAAGAACCCATTCAAGCCCATTTACAATTTCTCCAAATCGAGGCACCAATCACAACCGTTGAGGCGGGGTTTACACGATGACGATAGCGCAGCGACAGCAAGCAGCTTTTTGTTTACATTCAACATGACGGCCACTGAAGCGCAGCAACCCGTTGATGCCGCTGTAGCTGCTATGTCACCTTTGGCGCCCCTTTGGAAATGGGCTGTGAATGAAGCTTGCCCAGACCCACTCTCAGTTAGAACTGAGAAGGGTCTGGTGTCAACCAGGCTAACATACTTTTACTTAAGTGTGGTGCCTTAAATAGTAATGCTGTGATGCTGTATGAAGAGGAATCCGCCGAAACTGTTCTTGATTATAAAAAGGTTTATTACAAGCAA
>NC_050193.1:17045880-17098380 GCF_008315115.2 Sander lucioperca
AACTGTAAAATGTAAAAAATGAATGGAGCAGGATATGTGGCTATGTATGACTGTTCAGCACGGGTGGAAAGAACAAAAAGTACAAAAACGTTTAAAAAAAGTGCTACTACTTTGATGAACTTTTACTTAAAGGACAATTCCATAACATATATGTGTACCGAGTCGAACGTTCTCTGATACTTGCTACTTGGAAAACAGTCATGACCAGTCGAACGCCGTGCAACCACTAACCAGTAACATAGCTCAAACACAGCATTCGTGATTCGACTGCTCATGACTGTTTTCCAAGATGCCGCCCGCATGTAAACATGAACACTACTGTCTTTATAATCTAACTTGTTAATAAACTGTCTGTACACTTACAAAGTTCTCAATGCTTCGGTTTATATGTAGGGACCCTCATTGTGCTACAGTGGAAGTGTGGTGCTATTTTGAGCCTTGTTAGTGGTATAAAATAGCGATTTACCCAAGGGGGTAAGCCAGCCTCCACAAAGCGTACCTCCTATGGAGCCATTTTGTTGCTATCAAGCCATCACCCGCCGTTAGCATCCCATTGACTGCCATTCATTTTTGCACCACTTTGACAGCGAATAACTTTACATCTGAAGCGTTTAAAGACTTTATTTGTCCATTGTTTATTTCTAAAGAAACACAACAATGTATAAAAGGCTCCATTACCTTGTACCTCACGTTATGGCTCCGTAGCAGACGTTTTTGTAAAAATAGGCTAACGATTGTGTCATAACCACGCGACTTTCTGTCGCACAGTAGAGGAATTACCGTATAGTACAGGAGAAGCTCGCAGGCAGTTTCGGCTTACAATAGCTGTTTAAGTTTAATTACTAATGTTAACTAGCGTTTTAGTTAGCAATAATTATCCTGTGCCTATGTTATCTCCTTACATATACTACGCTCTCCATCTCTGCAAGATTGGGAATGATTGAGATTTCTCTTGGCACAGCTACCAGAAGACTTCCAACTTTCAGCTGCGCAGTAACGCTCAGCCATCACCGGAAAAGTGCTTCTAATAGACTTCACTGGTCTCCGTGAAAATCTACGGCGTCACATTGTCCATTTCGTTAACTGTCTATGGATTTACCATGTGCCCCGAAAGCTAGCGTTAGCAGCTAACCGGTAAGCGGTAGCTTGTTTAAAGCTAGCAACACATTCGATTAGCATGAAAACATGTCCCAGAGAACAGTCGACTCTGTACACATATGTTATTAACCCCTAGGTTCATTTTGCGCCGGAATTGTCCTTTAAGTACAAGTAAAATTACTGGTATAAACATTTACTCAAGTAAAAAGTAAAGTTTAAAATGAACTCAGAGTAAAAGTTACTTAGTTACTTTTTTTAAAGCACTTGCCTGGGATTCATCTGAATCCGTGTCTATCGGCGGTATAGTGAACGCTGCGTCTGCTCCTTCAGAGGCCGCCTTTGATGCTCTGTCTTTGCATACATTCTCTGTCCATTGGAAGAAGGTTTTATTGTCCCATGCCGGTCCCATTGCTTTCAGCTTTGCAAGAGCCATCCCGCTAGTTATGCACACACCCACTCGATTTAACCATTTAAAACGTCTTCTTGAGCCGCTATGGCACATAACCAGAGCATTCGTGTACATATGTGCTGACATTGACTCGCAGCGTGCGTTCAGGAGTATCGCCCCAGCCATTGGTAATCTGTATTTATTAATCCTTCTGGGAGGGTTAGGGCGTATTCTTGAAGTAGTGGTAGCGGGCTCAATGGAGACAGTGCTTGCGCACTGTAAAAACTTGAGAAAGGTCGGTGCGTTTGTCCTCCACTCTTCGACAACATTCATCCATTTAAAGTTCTTTAGGTCTTCGATGCTGGTCCGTCGGAGAATAGATGTGAATTTCCGGCTTGTTAGCTTCTTGCACTCGTTTCTGATAATATTAGTCATCTCGTGGACCATAAAATCAAACATTCCAGGGACAGACAGAAGTGCGTGTGGGATTCTGTGGAGAGTTCCTTGAACAATGTGGTGGAGTACCCTCTCCATGGGTCCACAGACAATCCGACTTTTTAGGGATTTTGCCGTTCTTATGGTGACCTTTTGAAAACAAAGGATTGGAAACGTGTCAATGATTAGGCTGTACGACTGTCACCATTTTCTTTTTCAGCACCAACAAAAGACTGACACGTGACTTCCATAACTGCTTGTCATTACATGTCCAACATTGGACGATCAGTGGTAGCTAAGTGTTGTGTCTGGGTTTCCTTTTAACAACAAACCTTTGATTGTTTTTTCATTGGAGGTTTTGTGCTTGCAGACGGTGTTGGTGCACCACGTCCCGACGACCCGGCTTTAGTTGTTGCAGGGAGAGGCGACGGTGAGCTTTGACCAGGTTGTGTCGTGGTATAGCTGCCATCCAGTTGAATCTAAATAAGAGGGAGGAAGACTCTGTTATTACTATCATGGAAGCAGGATGGTAACATCAACCCTCATCCTACCACTTGGGGTACCTGCAGACCCCAGAGGAATACTTTTTTGTCATAGCTCATAGGTGCTTTATTCCATCATTCCAATTACTCATGAGTCTGTCAGGCAATTTGTTCCCATGGACCAAAAAATAAATGAAAGTTGCCTTGCCTAGCCCTACAACCTCCAGCCTGTCAGTCTGTTACCAGGGCACAGATCACCCTGTTGTGCCTGTCTGTTTTAGAGGTAGTCTAAAGTTAACTTAAATGCAGTGTTGTGACAAAGTCATCTTTACTCAAATCCCAACTAAGTCTCAAGTCATTTGGTCCAGGTCTCAAGTTATTTTCTTTGGGGCAAGTCAAGTCACAGGTTAAGTTGAGTCCTTAGTTAAGGGAAGTCAAGTCCCAAATCAAATCACTTTTTTACACCCAAGATAAAGCACTCTTACCTGTAGTATCAGCTCTTTATAGGGTTAGGGTTAGATTGAGGCAAGACATTAGTAGGGTCTTTGATGTTACGTGTTGCCATAGCAAGGAGTTGGACTGACAGCCAGTCATCCAATCATGACAAAATGCATATCAGGCAGCTTTTTGAGTCGTCCAATCATGATTCACGGTTTGCGCTGCTGCCACTGCATAGCGTCTCAAGTCCCCATCTCTGCTTAAACGCACTACGACAGCTTTCAGCTCTCCTTTATATTCTATCGCAGCGAACGTTGTTTGCATGGAGGTTTGAAAAGTGTAACCACACTTGCGACTGCTTTACCGGCATTGCCGTGACTTACTGTGACTCGAAACAAGCTGCAGAGGTGACGTAGCGTTAGTTTCGCTGCATCTGCACTGCAGAGCTTAGCCCCTCTCTCTGTCAAACATGCAGAGCAGAGGACAAAGAAGCTTGCACGTATTACACGTTCTCATGTACCGACATTTGGCACCGATTGACGTAACGGCAATTTGTCCTCGGTAGTTGCAACGCAATTTGGTCGGCACCCTAAAAAGTACAGAGTTTGGTACCCAACCCTAATTGTAATTGGGATCAAAGCTGCATGATGGTGGTTTCTTCTTTGAGTTTATTCTTGTATGTTAAATATGTTGGTAGGATGAGAGTTAACATGTGGGCTAAAGTAGATTGAAAAGACAAATTTGATTTAATCGAAAAGGAAATTAATGAGTTAATATGAAGGGGGATGAAATAATACAAACCAGCAGTGGTTGTAAATTCAGGGCGGGGGCTCCGCCAGCAGAAGCCTGGACAGTGGGTTGCATCTGAAGTTGATCAGTCTGGACCAGCCTGGTCACACATTCCTGGATTGTTAAGGCCGACTGTAAGCAAACAGAGCAGCTATTAATTAATTAGAGAGGCACCAGTTGACCGGCCGGTGACCGGAATTGGCCGATTTTCACGTCATTGGCCATGACCTGCGATTTTATGCCGGTCATGGTCCCTCTGAGGCTGAAAAACTGGAACATGAAAACCAGACCAGTGTTTATCAGACACCAGATGAGTCAAGAAGCTAACGTTAACAAACGCTGTGTGGTCCCTCTGCCTCTTACGCCCCGCTGGCCGCTGTAGGAGACAAAAAAGAAAAAAGAAAAAAAAGAGACGCTGTATTCCTCCGACACGCTGTATTAACGTTACTGTTTAAAACGCTTTCCAGGTTAGTGGGGATGCATACCGCTCAAAACAAACATTAAAAACGGTTTGAACATTAGTAATCTTCCCTCTGTGTTTAGTTTTGTTGCTAAACTGTGTGTAAAATGAGCAGTGACGTTAAATCATCTGTTTCAGGTAACGGCACTCTAGGGTACCGTATATTTGCTGGATTGTTCCGAGGTAACCGTCGGTAGCTAACGTTAGCAGATAGGCCTGTTGACAGCAACGGTAGTGTTCATATTTATGCACAATGACACATAAAGCAAACTTGCTACACTACACGCTGTTTTCAGGTAACATTACCGTTGACGTTCAAACAGGCCTCTGTGTGTGTTTTGAGAAATATCTTTATACTGCAAGGCTATATTTATTTTATTTTTATTTGTTATTTATATATTATTTTATTGCCTTTACCTGTTTTCATACATAGTTTAGTTTGCTAAATATATCACATTTGTTTAGTTGGATATTTGATGTGAAAAGAAGGAAATGGTTCTTCCATAACATTGCACTTTAGATGTGTGTGAAATTCCCACACCAGGAGTAATTTATATAGTTCTATTTTATAGTGATTGATGAGATTGAGGTTTGTGTCTACATTTTTGCCCTTTTCAGAAGACTAAAGAAACACGTGGGGCTGTAAGGATCTGGTATACAGTAATTCAATGATTAACGATCCAACAGCATCGATGCAAAGTGAAAATATCAACACATATCATCTTTAAGATGCGCCTTTCTTGCTCCCACTTTCTATTCATTCTTTTTTATTTAAAGAATAACTTGTTTTTCATTTAAATGTCTAGAAGAGTTCAGTAATCAAATTGTAAAATCCTATTTGAGTTGCTTTTTGCGAGTTGATATAAATGTCGCCTATAAATGGGCATATGACATCGATCCCAGTGACCCTGAATTGAACCGAATCAAACCATATCGTGGCAGATTTTGTGATATCAGCAAATATCGCATCGTCCTCTAAAGAATTGATACAATATGGTACTTGGATTTATACCCCTAGAAACAAGATCTATTGGCTTCAACTTGTTTGGGTGAAGGCTGAGATAGAGTTTTGCTCACTAACTTCACTGTGTGTCACGAGTAGAGATGGATTTCAATATTCAAAAATTTGTTTGATGGATAGGTATGCGATTTTCAATTTTGGAATTTGAATATTAATTTTTTGGAGGAAAGAAAAAACGTGCATGCAAGCTGAAATTTTTACTGTGGTGTTTTGTCGGTGTTAAGCCGCCAGCTGCTGGCTAATTTATGCTGCGCTATGTCCTTCATCTCAGCCAAGAACAGAGAAATGTTAAGTTACAAGCGAGCAGTTTGTTTGTACAGGTCTGTATGGTTATACTGCATCAACCCAATGTCGTGTTCAGGTGATTTGAAGCTTCCAATATTTGCTGTTGAGAAGTACCGAAGCATCGAAGCTAAAAAAAATAAATAAAATGGCATTCGGTACAGCCCTAGTTACGAGGACACACAAACTAAGAGTTTTGACTGATATGTGGGGGAGTAGGTCATGATGGAATGTTCATTTTAAAGTCAAGTTAACAAACCAGAACTGGCTGTGAATGCAGTACTGCTGGGGCCATGGTAACAAGAGTCTTCCTCACTGCTCCATCATCAGACGACAGGGCCGTTGGCTGAGGTAGAGGCTGGGACTGAGACCCAGGTTTCAGACTACAGATGGCAGACTAGAGTAGAGAAAATGAAAGACAAGACACAGTAACACATTTTAACTCGGCTTTGACAGTCAATACCAATTTCTATGGCATTTTATTTTTGAACTGAGATGGTCTTGTAGCAATTTAAGAATATTGTGATGTCATGAGAGGCTGTGTCCTGGAGGGACGTTACATTCCTTTGAAGTGGCTGCAATCACAAGCAGCTATGGCTCCATCTGCTGGTGCAGTCGGGAACTCCTCCACTCAAGACACTACATTCCCACACACAGCTGAGACTGATCGGATCCTGATGAGCTGAAGAGCTTTTTAAGGCCTAGAGAGACACTCGTGTGTGTGTGTGAGTTTTGGAGAGACAAACTACAAGCTGTGCTTGCTGCAGAGGAATACGAAAGGTGGGGAATCATTACCAGACGTCGGAAGGACTTACAGGCTGGATTGGCCACGGGCTGCAGCTCGGATTGAAGTAAGGCTGAAAAGATTGTTTTTACCTGAGGGAATCAAGATTATGATTTAACAACCAGAAGAGACATTATTTGAAGTTTTGACCCTTGAAGATTAACCGGGTCCCACTTGTGAAGTTGGAGTGCTGTGTTTTTTTGTTAATTCCCTGGAACTGTAATAAAATCCTTATTTTGTTTGAACATTGTGTCCTCGCACTGCTTGAGCTGTCCCCCGGAGAGCGGTGTAGCCTCTCATGACATCACAATATCTATTAGCTCATTACTTGGCAGGGTTTCTACATGTGTTGTAATGTTTACATCTCATGCTGTCACAAGCCTCTCATCAATGAGTAATATATACACATGTACATAATATGTATTAAATTGCTTCCATCAGTTTGGTAGCAATTTAAGAATAGCCATTAGCACATTTCTTGGTAGGACTCCGGGTGGAGCTGGGATTGGTGCTGTGGCCTGCTACAGTTTGTATCCACAGCTGGATTTCTTGCCGTCTGGCTCACAGCTGCCTACAGTTTACAAAAGAAATTTTAGCATAGGCAGAAGGATGTAAGTGACAGGTATTATTGGTGTTTGTGAAACGTGTTAATGACACATGAGATCAAATTGTACAAAGTGAGACGGGGGATGCAGTAAATATGACAGTGGCAGCAAATGTTTCACGGTCTGAATTATTCTATTAAAAACTGTTGGAAAATGTGTTTCTCAATTTAATTCTTGCATTTAACAGTCCTTCCAGAAAAATTTCCAGAAGAGTTTTTTTGTGATTGTTGCAGGCAAAAATCCTTGATTATGCGGCACGTTTTCTTAAAAAATGCGATGGAATACGCGGGATATTTATGCAATTTTATGCGATGAAATTGCGGGAACTTGCAAAAACTGCGGTTTCATCATGGCTTCATTGCGGGGTTTGCAGCTTTTCGATGATGTTCACGTCGCGTAATTACGTCACTTCATAACGTTCCCATGGCAACGGGAAAATAGCTGCTCTTGTGTGAAGTAAACGCTTTCTGCTAAGATATGTGACTTTTTTGCAGTGAAAATGCGGGGATTATGAAATCATGCAAGCCCCGCATATTTTGCGCGGAAATCGACAATTTATGCGGCGAGAGTGCGGCGTATTTGAAAAAATGCGGCCTCCGCATGAATATACTGGGCTTTTTCACAGTGTATTCAGGGGGCAGGCAGCTAGTGGATCAAGGAGAGATGCCTACGATTTGAGACAAAAATTAAATTGCGCTGAAACCATGCATGAACTCATGGTGCACCTTAAGTTTTGTTTCAGGGGCCCCAGATAATGCCATTTTACACTGATCCAGGGGCAGTTATGTAACGTCCACGCCTGGTTACAGTATGATGCTTTCTGGATACACCATACTCAAACATATGCATACATACTGTGGCTGAGACCAAGGTTTCAGACTACAGACTGCCGATTACAGTACAGACAAGAAATATTAACACATTTTAACTTGGCCTTGACTGCAGACACCAATTTCCATGGCATTTTATTTTGAACTAGGATGGTCTAGTAGCCATTTAAGAATAAACATTAGCACATTTCTTGGCACGATTTCTACATGTGTGGTGAAACTGTTTTGCTCACCTTAACTGAATCTGCAGACCAAACTACTGGAACGGTAGCTGCAGGTTTCTTGCCCGCTGCTTCATCATCAGAAGTCTGAACAGTTGGCTGAGGTGCATGCTGGGGCTCCGGGTGGAGCTGAGATTGGGGCTGTGGCCTGCTACAGCTTGTCTCAACAGCTGGATTTCTTGCTGTCTGGCTCACAGCTGCCTACAGTTTACAAAAGAAGGAATGCATTATTTTATTGTATGTTTACTGTCTGAGTTTGTTTAGCACTGTATGTTGAACCCACGTCTGGATCCTGCAAAGAAGAGGGGGATTTCGGTAGGTAGGGACCCCAAAATCAAAAATACGTATTTGTCCTCTTACCTGTAGTGCCATTTATCAATCTAGACCAGAGTTTCTCAAACTTTTTACACCACGTACCACTTCAGAAAATATAAGGCTATTAGAGTAGCATAGGCCTGCCCTATTTAGCTATGGACAGTTCACGCAGGAGGCAGGTTTATTCCTAAAAATAAAACAATATTTATTGTTGACTGCCACGCGGTACTTCATCCTTCCTGCTCCAACTGAATCAAAATTTGAGGTAACTCAGGTCATATCTCCCAATTTTAATTTTGTAAAATATTAAATGATAAAGTATTGCACATTTTTTATGTATTTCTGTTAATGCTCGTTTAACTTTGTATGTTCAAGTTGAGTAATACACATTTCAAAATGTCAGTATTTTGTGCATTTTTACTTAAGTAGACTCATGATACCATTATATTGCAATCGCAGTATTGTAAATCACAACGGCAATAGGACTTTCTTCAAATCGTGCAGCCCTACCCTATACTACAAGACACGCCCACTACACGACGCTATGCTCCTCACTCACTGAACACAAGTGACATAGAGAGGTGATAGTGGCGGCCGCAAGAGAAAAAGCCCTCGCTCTCTCCGGACAATACTGGCATATCTCTTGTACAGAAAGTCGCTAGTTGCTTTTTTTAAACCCGCCCCCGCTGCTGTACAGAGGATCGTAGGCTCTCTGTTGGTGGCAGAGCCGTGAACATGGAGCTGTGGACCACACTCGGCCGTCTAGGGGTGTAGCAACTGCCCGCCCCCGCTTTTGTACTGCGCATGCGGGAGACACACGCGCACATACAGAGGTTCCTTGATTTATAATTAGATGGAACTAAATGGCATTCGGCTTGTGGCGCTCAAAGCGCCAAAATAATACATTTGAAAAACTCAAAAGCAATGTCTCTTTCCAGAAATCATGACCCGGTTACTCAAAGATAATCCACAGACCTGGTTGTGAGCTGTTTCATGTAGGAACTATTTTCTTGCTAGCGTACCGTACCCGCTAACCGTATCACCGCGCAGTAAGAAGCAAACTCATGGACGATGATAACTGTAGCTAACCGATACTGCTAGCTCACCTGAGCTAGCTAAAGCTACAGCTCAGCCGAGGAGGACGTCATTAATGTTTACATCTCATGCTGTCACAAGCCTCTTGTCAATAAGTAATATATACACATGTACATAATATGTATTAAATTGCTTCCATCAGTTTGGTAGCAATTTAAGAATAGCCATTAGCACATTTCTTGGTAGGACTTCTACATGTGTGGTGAAACTGTTTTGCTAACCTTAACTGAATCTGCAGACCAAACTACTGGAACTGTAGTTGCAGGTTTCTTCTTCACTGCTTCATTATTAGAAGCCTGAACAGTTGACTGAGGTGCATGCTGGGACTCTGGGGATTGGGGCTGTGGCCTTCTACAGCTTGTCTCAACAGCTGGATTTCTTGCTGTCTGGCTCACAGCTGCCTACAGTTTACAAAAGAAGGAATGTATTATTTTATTGTATGTTTACTGTCCGAGTTTGTTTAGCACTGTATGTTGAACCCACGCCTGGATCCTGCAGAGAAGAGAGAAGTTTACAAAATAAGAACTTCAGCATAGGCAGAAGGATGTAAGTAACAGGTTTTATTGGTATTTGTGTTACTTGTGACACATGAGATCAAATTGTACAAAGTGAGATGGAAGGGGTTCAGTAAATATGAAAGTGAATAGGCAAAAGATTCTGAGTGGTAGAAAATGTTTCACAGTATGAATTATTTTTGTATTAACTGTAGGAACATTTGTTTCTCAATTTAAAGCTTTAGTGCATAACTTTGATATTAATGAACGCCCGTTACATTCTAGCCATTGCCAAATGAGTTGCTACAAAGCTAATTAAGACTATCAGCTCCACACAACTCTCTCTGTATTTCTCAGTATGGCTATGTTCAGAAGATTGGGTCGTCTGGCTACTTTCGCTCGCAGAGACTCGAGT
This sequence comes from Sander lucioperca, assembly GCF_008315115.2. Classification (NCBI taxonomy): domain Eukaryota; kingdom Metazoa; phylum Chordata; class Actinopteri; order Perciformes; family Percidae; genus Sander; species Sander lucioperca. The sequence goes on from NC_050193.1 coordinate 17,056,033, forward strand.
GAAGATAATTACCTCTTCTGAAGAGTCCATCATGTTTTTTTTTAATCCTTCATGTCCTCCTTGGCTACTAGCAACTGTGTGGAGAAGGGGTGGGGGTGGTGTGCGGTCATGGAAGGCTTGCATCATAATGTTGTTGTCATTACTTAGAATTCCTCATGGGGGCTACAGAAAGTACGCACCTTAGCTTTAATTATTGGACTTTTGTTTCAAGGGCCCCATATTTGCCATTTCCAACACATTCTCATGAACGGGTTTGTACGATGTCGTACAAAAATGTACGCACAACAATTCCTATGATATCCTACGAAATTAGGCGACAGCCGGCCGGTCACGTGAGCTGTCGGTCGTATCGGCAGTTGATGGTTGAGTTTAGCCGACAAACGGTGAGCGTCACGAGGCGACGACTAGTTAAGTTTGGGAAAAAGATCGTGGTTTGAATTTAAACACTCTCTGGGAACAAACACGTGTTTTCTGGGTGAAATGGTTTCGTTTTCGCCGGGAAGTGAACTCCGCTCCCCGACTTTACAGCGCTCTGTTTTATAACCCACCCATCCACCCCGACCTCCTCCCTACGGCCCACAGCGTTCTTATACGCCACACTGGCAGGTAAATGTTTGTACCAAAATAGTCATGTAATAAAAAACTATGCTGAGAGTCTCTACTGTGCTTTAATTGTCATTTAAGGGCACGCTGATTCTGTCCACTGCTGTCAGTGTTAGACTTTTGACAAGATTCTCTGCAAGACTTCTACATGTGTGGTGAAACTGTTTGCTAACCTTAACTGAATCTGCAGACCAAACTACTGGAACTGTAGTTGCAGGTTTCTTCTTTACTGCTTCATTATTAGAAGCCTCAACAGTTGGCTGAGGTGCATGCTGGGACTCCGGGTGGAGCTGGGATTGGTGCTGTGGCCTGCTACAGTTTGTATCCACAGCTGGATTTCTTGCCGTCTGGCTCACAGCTGCCTACAGTTTACAAAAGAAATTTAGCATAGGCAGAAGGATGTAAGTGACAGGTATTATTGGTGTTTGTGAAACGTGTTAATGACACATGAGATCAAATTGTACAAAGTGAGACGGGGGATGCAGTAAATATGACAGTGGCAGCAAATGTTTCACGGTCTGATTGTTGCAGGCAAAAATCCTTGATTATGCGGCACGTTTTCTTAAAAAATGCGATGGAATACGCGGGATATTTATGCAATTTTATGCAATGAAATTGCGGGAACTTGCAAAAACTGCAGTTTCATCATGGCTTCATTGCGGGGTTTGCAGCTTTTCGATGATGTTCACGTCGCGTAATTACGTCACTTCATAACGTTCCCATGGCAACGGGAAAATAGCTGCTCTTGGGTGAAGTAAACGCAACATTTTTCAACTTTCTGCTAAGATATATGTGACTTTTTTGCAGTGAAAATGCGGGGATTATGAAATCATGCAAGCCCCGCATATTTTGCGCGGAAATCGGCAATTTATGCGGCGAGAGTGCGGCGTATTTGAAAAAATGCGGCCTCCGCATGAATATGCAGACTTTGGCTGATTATGCATTGAATTATGCGATCGCATAATCGCGTTTTTCTGGAGGGACCGATTTAAAGGTGCACTATGAATTCCTGCATGACGTCACTTCTGTTGACGTTCCAAGTAAATACCAAACAAAGCTCGCCCCTCCCCCCCATGTTACCGTAACTGTCATGACTAACTGACTAACTGTCACTAACCCCCACCCCCTCCCCCAACCATCTTGTCGGTGATTGGCTGTAACGTGATTTGTTGTATTTTGGTGCACAGCCTGTGCCTCTAGTGTTTTGTGTGACGTTTACGACCCCAGTGTTGTCTCCCGAGACTGGGCTTTTTCACAGTGTATTCAGGGGGCAGGCAGCTAGTGGATCAAGGAGAGATGCCTACGATTTGAGACAAAAATTAAATTGCGCTGAAACCATGCATGAACTCATAGTGCACCTTTAAGTTTTGTTTCAGGGGCCCCAGATAATGCCATTTTACACTGATCCAGGGGCAGTTATGTAACGTCCACGCCTGGTTACAGTATGATGCTTTCTGGATACACCATACTCAAACATATGCATACATACTGTGGCTGAGACCAAGGTTTCAGACTACAGACTGCCGATTACAGTACAGACAGACAAGAAATATTAACACATTTTAACTTGGCCTTGACTGCAGACACCAATTTCCATGGCATTTTATTTTGAACTAGGATGGTCTAGTAGCCATTTAAGAATAAACATTAGCACATTTCTTGGCACGATTTCTACATGTGTGGTGAAACTGTTTTGCTCACCTTAACTGAATCTGCAGACCAAACTACTGGAACTGTAGTTGCAGGTTTCTTCTTCACTGTTTCATCATTAGAAGCCTCAACAGTTGGCTGAGGTGCATGCTGGGACTCCGGGTGGAGCTGAGATTGGGACTGGGGCCTGCAACTTGTCTCAACAGCTGGATTCCTTGCTGTCTGGCTCACAGCTGCCTACAGTTTACAAAAGAAGAACTTTAGCATAGGCAGAAGGATGTAAGTGATGGGAATTATTGGTATTTCAACTGACATGGGGGTGAGCAGGTCAAGACAAAATGTCCAATGTTCAAGTGAAGTTAACAAACCAGAACTGGCTGTGAATGCAGTGCTGGGGGTATGATGACAAGAGTCTTCCTATCTGCGCTATCATCAGATGACAGGCTATTTGGCTTAGGTAGAGGACGGGACTGAAGCTGAGGTAGAGGCCGGGGCTGAAGCTGTGGCTGAGGCCGTGACTGAAGCTGTGGCTGAGGCCGTCTCTGAAGCTGTGGCTGAGGCCGTCTCTGAAGCTGTGGCTGAGGCTGTGGCTGTGGCTGTGATTGAAGCTGTGGCTGAAGCTGGGGCTGAAGCTGGGGCTGAGACTGAAGCTCGGGCTGAAGCTGTGGCTGATTCTGTGGCTGAAGCTGTGGCCCAGGTTTCAGATTGCAGACAGCAAACTACAGTAGAGAAGATGAAAGACAAAACATTAGTAACACATTTTGTATCTGTGCTTATGTGCTTTCAAGCTTTGTATGTGTTTTTTCTCTGTGTTTATTTGCTTTTTGTATGTTTTCTATTCCAACTCAACCTACCAGGGACTGCAGCCTCAGATGGTCTGGTAGCAATTGGAGAATAGCCATTAGCACATTTGTCTTCCTACATGGGTTGTGAAACTATTTTTCCAAGTACCAACTTAAATTTCACACATGTATGCATGCATGCAAGCTTGCATGATTGCTAATGTTACCCGTAAGCTAAGTTAGGCTGTGTCTTTAGGGACCGTTCGGTATTTATGGAATGGACCACCGGAGGAAAATACGGGAGGGTCATGTCTTTTTATTCTTTGTTGATGGGAGAGTCATCCATTTTTTTGTAGTCTAGGGGGGACGGTCACCCAACTTTTGTATTCATGAGAACAGTACAATTTCAAAGTGTCTTGTTTGGTGCATATTTATCCATGTAGCTCTCTCAGTCTTGGCCCCTATTGCTACCAGATAGGTCCCTCCCTGTTTAGTCAGCCAGACTATTTCAGCTGTAGCTTTAGAGACCGTGGGATTTCCCAAACTGAATAAATCCTGCTCGCATATATAAACACAAAACTGCTTTGCTAGCTCCATCGTGTTGTAACTAAGACATCTGCTGAAAAAATTCATTCATTAGCATGATTGCCATACTGTTTAGTTCAAAAACATCCAAAACACTGTACGAAAACATACCAGATGCTAGCTTTTATTTTGAAAAGTCGAAGTTTGCAGACTGGCCCTGAACAATGACTGAGAAGCCCAGTGAAGAGTCCATAGCAATCAGTGTTGCATTTGTTATTTCCCAGTGTCCTTTGTTGAATGGTCTCAATGTTTTATTGTTTTATTTCATGTGAATACTAGTTTACTAGATGAGTAACTTAGTATTTGAAGTAATGCAGTAATGCAGGAAGTGTGCATTTAGTTTCCATGCTTATTGTGTTTCCACAACTATATTAGTGAGTAAATCTACTGAAATCGCCACCACACCATAACAGTAGAGTGTGATGTGTAAGATGAGAATGCAGAGATTTTATCATGTAAGTCATGACTGTAAAAAAAACAATGGCTATCTGTATATCTTTGCCAAGCGCAAACTAGTACAGAATGCATCAATACATTGTTGGGGAGGGTCATCCCTTTTTTTCCATATCATTTTGGAGGTTCATCTAAAATGTATTGCATCTAATATGTATTGCTTTTTGATTAAAGATCCCAAAACTCCTCCGGTGGCCCCTGAAATAAATAACGAACAGTCCCTTAGCTTCTTGCTAATGTAACGGGTAAGCTAAGTTAGGCGCTGTCTTTAGCTGCTTGCTAATGTTACCCATAAGCTAAGTTAGGCTGTGTCTTTAGCTACTTGCTAATGTTCCCCATAAGCAAAGTAAGGCTGTGTCTTTCACTGCTTCCTGATGTGACTGGTAAGCTATGTTAGGCTGTGTCTTTAGCTGCTTGCTAATGTTACCCGTAAGCTAAGTTAGGCTGTGTCTTTAGTTGCTTGCTAATGTTACCCATAAGCTAAGTTAGGCTGTGTCTTTAGCTGCTTGCTAATGTTACCCATAAGCTAAGTTAGGCTGTGTCTTCAACTGACTTGGTGGTGAGAGATCATGACAAAATGTTCATTTTAAAGTGAAGTTAACAAACCAGAACTGGCTGTGAATGCAGTACTGCTGGGGCTATAGTAACAAGAGTCTTCCTCACTGATCCATCATCAGACGACAGGGCCGTTGGCTGAGGTAGAGGCTGTGGCCCAGGTTTCAGACTACAGACGGCAGACTATAGTAGAGAAGATGACAGACAAGAAAAAATAATACATTTTAACTTGAAACTGTTCACTTCCATGATTTCCATGTACTAACTTACATTTTACCATTAAAGGAACATTATGCAACTATTCATAAAAGCTTCAAAATCATTTTGATGCAACACTGACTTGAAATAGGGTGAATGGTGCCTCTGTCATTACTCATTTTGCACAATGTAACTTTGGTAAGCGGGTACGATCTCCCAGAAGAAATGCATAACACAGAGCACTAAGTCAGACAGTGCCAACAGATTTGGTTGAGGTTTGGATTTATTTTAAAGTGAAGTTAACAAACCAGAACTGGCTGTGAATGCAGTTCTGCTGGGGCCATGGTGACAAGAGTCTTCCTCACTGCTCCATCATCAGACGACAGGGCCGTTGGCTGAGGTAGAGGCTGGGACTGAGGATCAGGTTTTAGACTACAGCCAGAAGACTACAGTAGAGAAAATGAAAGACAAGTAACACATTTCAACTTGGCCTTGACTGCTGATACCAATTTCCATGGCATTCCATTTTGAACTGCAATGGTTTTGCTGGCTTTGCCAGACCTATCGCTACAGCACTGTGTCAGTCCTGGAGTATAGTCTAGTAGCAATTTAATAACAACCATAAGGACATTTATATGCAAGATTTATACGTGTGTTATACACACACACACACACACACACATATACATATATATATATATATATATATATATATATATATATATGTATGCATGCATGCATGCATGTGTATGCATAAAAAAGTAGCATGTGTGTGGAAGTGAAGTATTAAATTTTGACCTCGGTGGCTTCCCACAGGTAAGTGCTTCTCAGCTCTTTACATGCAACGTTAGGCAAAGAGGTGATGTAGGTAAATCGAGACAGCCACTTTAATCTCTGGACAGCTTCTGTATTAGCAAAGTCACAGAAAAGTTGTCATAGAAAACAACTTTATAGCTGGCATACGTTAGCCATGAACATGTGTTTAATCATCAATGGCAAGGACAGTATGAGTCTTACATTTAGCCTATATGTTTCGAATCTGATTTTACAACAGTTGCAGGACCACAACAACTTGTGAACACACCTTGGGAAAGCCCAGACGTCTCACAAGACTCTCGATGCGTATCCTTTTTCCCACACGGCCATCAGTCGGAGTTGATTTCCGTTTTCTGGCTCGGCCACCAGTCGGAGTTGTTTTGGTATGCGCCACTGACATTGACTTGACCAATGTACCGATCCGTTCCGCTTCACATGAGCTTCTGTGGTATCGGTTTAATAAATTTCTGCAAGCTCCACATACGGCTATTAGATCGTCTGTGGTTTCAACGACGAGTCCAGTGAGCTCCTCCAGAGCCAAAGTATAGGGAGGCTTCACCTCTCGGGCACCGATAATCAAATTATGTTTGTCTTTTTTAACAGTAAAAGGCTTCTCACATACTCGACATACCTCCTTTAATTGTTTATGTGTCGTTATGGTTTCGTTTTCTTCTTCTTTTATGTGTTTTAATGGCGGTTGGCAATCAACCGTATTCTTTTGCGGAGAGTTAGCATCGTTAGCCATTTTGCTTCTACTTCGTCTTCTGCTTCTATGGACTTATTAGTGGATGGCAAACCAACTTTAAAGGTGCATACCGCCACCTACTGAGTCGGAGTGTGTAGAATCATGGCATTAGATTTACCCATAGACTAGTATCACTTCCATACCTGTCTCCTCAACGCTGATCTACAGTAAAAAATTAATAAATAAATCACACCCTATTTACTAATCCTGTCTGTATTAACCTACCAACCCCCTTCTGATTTTCCTGAAGTCCTTTCCTGAGCTCAGTGGTCCTTGGTCAGTGGTCTCGTGTAATAGCCTTTATTTATAATGTCTCCCTCTCTGAATTATATTATACATGATGAGTTCTACATCTTACGGAATGTTACACCACTGACAAGGATTTGATAGATTTTTCCATATACATGGATTGAAAACCTGTGTGCATTACCTATTTATCGCTTCAAATGTTTTCAGAAACATATTTTAGTGCCTACTGTATATCTGAAAAATCCAACTGTTTAAGAAGGCAGGCAGGCAGGCTGGCCCCAGCAGGTGTGTGTGCACATTCCATTCAGGGCCACGCTACCTCATGGGCCACCTCAAGGTGCCCCTTTATCTGAGATATGTACAACGGCCCCTTGGTCAACCCTATATCCACCTTTATCATCCCTGTCCCTTTTACAGGGTTTTAGTTTCTCCAGATCTTCAACACACACAAATCTGCACACAAATTGTGTTGTCCAGTAAACTGGGACTATAATTTGGGAGGATTGTACAATTTAAAGAACATATCCTAATTGTACAATCCTCCCAAATTATATTCTTAGTTTACTGGGCCAGTAACTATCTAGTGATGTAGGCTACTGTACATTCATGTAACAACAGGGGAGAGGACACCCCAATGGTTTTTGAACTTATTTAGCTGGGGGGAGGGGGGGAAATAACTGATGAATATACTCTGTTCCATTCATGTTTACAGTGTGCTTGGAATGTATCATTTAATTTTAATCTCATTTAATTATCTTTATAGTTAGATTTTAGAGTCCAATTTCTTCAGTGTCTTTATTTTCTATGTCCATATATACAGTGAGGAAAATAAGTATTTGAACACCCTGCTATTTTGCAAGTTCTCCCACTTAGAAATCATGGAGGGGTCTGAAATTGTCATCGTAGGTACATGTCCACTGTGAGAGACATAATCTAAAAAAAAAAATCCAGAAATCACAATATATGATTTTTTAACTATTTTTTTGTATGATACAGCCGCAAATAAGTATTTGAACACCTGTCTATCAGCTAGAATTCTGACCCTCAAAGACCTGTTAGTCTGCCTTTAAAATGTCCACCTCCACTCCATTTATTATCCTAAATTAGATGCCCTGTTTGAGGTTGTTAGCTGCATAAAGACACCTGTCCACCCCATACAATCAGTAAGAATCCAACTACTAACATGGCCAAGACCAAAGAGCTGTCCAAAGACACTAGAGACTAAATTGTACACCTCCACAAGGCTGGAAAGGGCTACGGGGAAATTGCCAAGCAGCTTGGTGAAAAAAGGTCCACTGTTGGAGCAATCATTAGAAAATGGAAGAAGCTAAACATGACTGTCAGTCTCCCTCGGACTGGGGCTCCATGCAAGATCTCACCTCGTGGGGTCTCAATGATCCTAAGAAAGGTGAGAAATCAGCCCAGAACTACACGGGAGGAGCTGGTCAATGACCTGAAAAGAGCTGGGACCACCATTTCCAAGGTTACTGTTGGTAATACACTAAGACGTCATGGTTTGAAATCATGCATGGCACGGAAGGTTCCCCTGCTTAAACCAGCACATGTCAAGGCCCGTCTTAAGTTTGCCAATGACCATTTGGATGATCCAGAGGAGTCATGGGAGAAAGTCATGTGGTCAGATGAGACCAAAATAGAACTTTTTGGTCATAATTCCACTAACCGTGTTTGGAGGAAGAAGAATGATGAGTACCATCCCAAGAACACCATCCCTACTGTGAAGCATGGGGGTGGTAGCATCATGCTTTGGGGGTGTTTTTCTGCACATGGGACAGGGCGACTGCACTGTATTAAGGAGAGGATGACCGGGGCCATGTATTGCAAGATTTTGGGGAACAACCTCCTTCCCTCAGTTAGAGCATTGAAGATGGGTCGAGGCTGGGTCTTCCAACATGACAACGACCCGAAGCACACAGCCAGGATAACCAAGGAGTGGCTCTGTAAGAAGCATATCAAGGTTCTGGCGTGGCCTAGCCAGTCTCCAGACCTAAACCCAATAGAGAATCTTTGGAGGGAGCTCAAACTCCGTGTTTCTCAGCGACAGCGCAGAAACCTGACTGATCTAGAGAAGATCTGTGTGGAGGAGTGGGCCAAAATCCCTCCTGCAGTGTGTGCAAACCTGGTGAAAAACTACAGGAAACGTTTGACCTCTGTAATTGCAAACAAAGGCTACTGTACCAAATATTAACATTGATTTTCTCAGGTGTTCAAATACTTATTTGCAGCTGTATCATACAAATAAATAGGTAAAAAATCATACATTGTGATTTCTGGATTTCTTTTTTTAGATTATGTCTCTCACAGTGGACATGTACCTACGATGACAATTTCAGACCCCTCCATGATTTCTAAGTGGGAGAACTTGCAAAATAGCAGGGTGTTCAAATACTTATTTTCCTCACTGTACAAGGGTGCAAGGAATATAATATGTAGAGAAGGAAACTCGTCCTCTATAAAAAAAAAAAAAAAAAAAAAAAAACGCGAGAAAAAGCGTGGCAGATAATAGCGGACCGACTGAATGATAGTCTAAAAATATACATTTATGAACTACTGCTCTTAACTGAAACCATTCAATGAGTCCCTTGTCATTTCCAAAAACGAACAGTTGTACACTTTGCATTAAAAGCGAGCAGTGAAAGTTAATATGACTTAGGATATGTATATTTTAGCCCATGGGAGAGAGGGAGGAACAGAGTGAAAGAGATATTTACGCATCATACTCTAGCGTTGTAGAAAATTGATCTTCATGGTAAATTTCCTGAGTAACATTATCTTCTGCTTACTTTATTTTTATTATTATTATATTATTATTATTACTTTTATTATGACGGTTTCAGTTCAGAGCAGTGGTCAGTTAATGTATATATTTAGGCTACTTACGCATTCAGTCGGTCCGTGATCGTCTGCTACGCTTTCTCTCACTGTTTCATTACAGCGGCCGTGTTTCTTTTCTTTTTATACAAAAAATGTGTTTCACATCATCATACTTCCACAAGAAGCTGCTGCTCACTCTGTATAAAGTATGTAGGCTACAATGCGTATTCTCCATTTTAGCATCAGTAAAAAGTAAAAACGCACCAAGCCAGGATGCACAGATTAGACTAGGTCAAGCCTCGCTTTATCAATTATCCTGGATTTATATATTCTGCTTTTGTGAAACAGGCCCCAGGCTAGTGTCAGACAACACTATGTTTCAAATACAACGGCTGCTACAGATCCAGCTCAAGGCTCTTGGTGTCAGTGCTGGGAAGATACGTCTGGCTCAAAGTTGTTATCTAAGAGATGGCGCTTTTATTTTGAAAGGTGCCGTATCGGAAGTGTTGTTGTTGCTACGGTGCGACATCTCACTTCAACTGGCACGGTGGAAAGGTAAACACATGTTGTTTGTTTGTTTGTGTGTGTGTGTGTCTGTAGAGAGGAGGGACACCGTAGTAAACACATATTACCCATAGCAGCTAGTGAAATGGTTAGCTATAGAAAACAAAGAGGGAAGCCAGTCGTGCTAGTATGCACTGCTAGTAAGCTATGCTAACTTGTGAGAACATGGACAAACAAACCTCACCATGACACATGTAACCAAGACGACTGCCTTTGCTTAACGTGAATCGCTTTTGCTGCCACAATAACAATTTTAGGGTTAAAAACGAAACACAAGCACTTAACTGCCCGAGTTTCTTTAACAGCTGACTGTTTCCTGCAACACGCTCCAGCAGAGCAGTTTTATTCTCCGTAAAATAAAGCTGCCCAAGGCCATACCCACCTGTGTATTCTATTATATTGTAAGAAAATGAAGTTATTCACGCATTTTCGCGCGCGCGTCTGAAAGAGCAACTCCTGTATTCGATAAACGATTAAAAATCTAACGTTAACCTAAATTATTTACACCGTGTGTCCCACCTTAAATTATAGCGTGTAGGTCATTGGTTGATATCACCACTGGTTGTTTGTTCCCTGAGCCTCCTGAGTTTATAGCTATTCCAGTGGTTTTCATAGTGAGGTCCGGGGACCGCCAGGGGTCCTTGAGAGGGTTCCACAGGGTCCCCAGCAAAAAGGGGCAATACTGTATTATCACTAATTCCAAATTGTATGACTATTTTGTTCATGGGTTGCATACACTTTGTGAAATAAAACATCCAAAAGCAAAACATTTTATCAAATTGAGGTCCGTGTGAGTTTAGGGGTCCTTGACGTGAAAAAGTTTGGATCCAAATCACAAGGCGGATACACAAATCATTTTTCACTTTTGTTAACATTGTGAGATGTGGGATTTGTGCTGCATGGGTATGTGGTGTGGGAATAAATGGGAGAACATGAGTTATCGAATTGGGAAAATTCACACTTCATTAACAGGTTGTCATGCACACAGAATAAGGCTTACTATGGTTTACATGCCAGTTAAAAACAAGAATGACATAAGTTTTGGGCATAGAAGTCACTCTCTTTGCTTTTTAACATGCAGCTTTATGATGCATTTAGTACTAACAGCAGCCAGCAGGTGATAAAGTTAGTTATCAGTTATTTTTACTTCTGAACAATGAAGAATATGAGCTGTTTAGAGGGACACTTTAAAGCTAACGTCACATCAGCAAACAGCTGTTTTATTCAGGTGAAACTACTTTAGAGTTGACTTTTTGTCGGGGGCTGAATTACTTGGTGTCGGATCAGTGCATAGACTACCGTACAAAAAAAATACCAGAATAATCCTTTAATTGTAAAATTTTGTGTTTGAAAGTTGAATTCATTAACTGATTTTTGGCCGTAGCCATGACGACGGACTCCTCACTCCTCAACTCCGAGCTGGACTTACAGCAGCAAGAGGAGCTGTATCAACAGCTGCTGTTACAGGTAATATTGCTTTAAAGTGAACTGGTTACTTTTGCGTGACAACACAAGTGAGAATAACAGGGTGATGGTGCAACAGGAGCAAAAGTAGAGAATTGTCATAACGTTACTGACTCAGTACTGTCAGTTACACGTCAGTATCCTTTAGTAACAGTTAAAGGCTGTGCAGGAACATCTGTTCTGCAGCTCTACATAACCAAGCCTATGAAAGCACAGAAGGCCTGTGATGTACTGCAGACATATGGTTATAGTTAAATACTTTGGGTTAGGCCTATTTTAAATTTACTCTGGGAATTTTTTGTCCTGTGCTGGATTCCAGATGAACATGATTTCCTGGAAATGTCTAGTACCTATAATAAGATATTTCTACACCATGCGAAAAGCTCCAAGTAGTAAAACCACATCATCAGCACATTAGTGGGCTTTCTTTCTGTTTGTGTTTGTTTGTCTTGGCTTCTTCCTCTTTCCTTGTAGTTTTTCAATACCTCGTTCTTTATGTTTATCTTGGATCTAGCTGAATACCTGTAAAATTTCTCCAATGTGTCTGCATACGTTCATGAACTTAAATCGCTGGCTGGCTTTCCGTTTAGACCGTGGGAAAGATGCAGACTGAAAACCCAGACTCCAAAGTAATCCGACCACAACCTGGTAAGTTGCTCCAAAGTACAAGTTATATCAAATCTTCAAATTATTCGAAGAAAGTGCCACAGTTTGTTCACGGATATGAAATATTGTCTTTGTGGCTTTTTTCTTTCTTTTTCTCTAACCCCCAACCACCCCCCACCCCCATCTTAGGCATGTGTGTGAAGACTGTCTCAGAGCCAGGCAAGCAGAAGGTCTTTGTCAACATCTGTCAGTCGAACTCGGTCCCGCTGCCACCTGAACTCTCCAGAGAGGAGCTGGTGGAACTGCTCCAATCAGAAGATCCAAGCGGCTTCAGAGTTCCCATGAGCCTCGGCGAGCCACACGCTGAAGTAGACAACAGTATGTGACTAAAGTCACACACACGACGCATACTACATTTTGTAGTGACTTAATTCAGAGTTCAGAGTGTAACGTTTTCTTCGTTTTCCTCCATTCCATTGGTATGCAGTTCAACTCTGACATTCTAACAGAAATCTGCATGCTGCCAGCGTTTTTATTCATCAGACCTTTCATTTACGTTCCAGTTTGCTTTCTTAAGTTAGTAATGGCACTTTCCGTAGCAGCAACTTTCATGGTGGTTTGCAGCAATGGAAAAGCCTTTTATTTACACCTCATTTCTTTTTAGGCCTGTGGGTTCAAATAATGAACCACGGCATTGAACTCCTGGCAGTAATGTGTAGACATGTTCCTTTGTAGTCACAGTAATCTTTTGAAATGAATGCTCCCAGAGGCACTGCACGCAAACAAAAAGAAGATTAGGTTCTCTGCATGTTCACACCAAGTGACTCATGTGAACTTCTTGTTTTCTTTGAGGCTTACACGAACCTGAAGGGTTATTCAAAAAAACTGCAAGCTGGGGCTCATCACATCCTGGTCGGATCCAGGAGCGGGGCCACAGGGGCATTGGCCAACAAAAAAAAATTAGGGGCCTAAAGTGTCCCTGTTCAAAATGCAAAAATGGGAGAGCAGTGGGGGGAAAAGTTTCCCCTAGTTCCACTGACTTAGGGTGGCAAATGGACTATTCTACCAGCTACCACACCAAATTCCATTCTCAAATGTAGCCAATAAAGTTTCTTTAAATATTTATCAGTTAGGCCTACTTTCCCAAATATTTATCAACTTCACATACTTCCACATGATCCACATCCATATGTCTGTTTAATCTGTTTCAGACTCTCAGGGTTGCACAGCATACGATGTGGTCATCAACCAGGAGTTCTTCCAGAAGTGCCAGGTGTGTGTGTGTGTGTGTGTGTGTGTGTGTGTGTGTGTGTGTGTGTGTATATGTGTGTGTGTGTGTGTGTGTGTGTGTGTGTGTGTATATGTGTGTGTCATATCTATGCTCTTGGGGTCTACTAGAATAGGGTTACATGCTTTGATGTTCAAAAATCATGTTTCTCTGTCTGAGCTCTTGGCCCGCCTTCCTGAAAAGCCCAGTCTGCTTCGATTGGTCAGCTGGCCCTCTCTGTTGTGATTGGTCAACCAAATTCAAGCAAGCCACCGGGCTATTCTTGCTCAGGTAGCACCAGTGGGCAGGACATATGAAAAATTGGGCTGGCATTCTCAATCAGTGACATCACTAATTGCGGAACTTGATGCTAGATCATATTCACAATATATTAGAATATTATGTGAATGTGTGCTTCCATTCAGAGGAAATTTGATTTATTACCGTAGCAGTAACTGCAATAGTACGCTGAATTAAAAAAAAAAAAATCTGAAATTTAGTAAATAAAATTGTCTATTTTAAATTAGCTTGAGGTAAATGTGAAACATCGAACTCTGCCACTGTGTGTTGTGTTCCTTTGAATCATCTGTGTTGTGCTGATCTGTGATTTTCTACACTTAAACAACAGATGCCAATGCATATATCCTGTTAAGCCTCCTGTTGGCTGTGGTATGTATGCTCGGTGAGAAGAAACAAAAGTCCTAACCTTCTAATGTGTAACAATATGAAATGTGTCTTGTAGATGGATCCCTTGTTCCAGCAGTTTGTTATCCTGGTGTCTTTAGAGGGTTTGGAGAACAAATACAATCTGGAGCTAAGTAGAGGTGTGTCTGTGGTGTGTTTTTAAGCAGATGTGGTGGTTTCTTGAGAGCAGATGTTGATTTTAGTTTGTGTGTTTCTGCAGACTGGAAGGTGCTGAAGAACAGAAAGTTCTTGGGTTCTGTTAGCGAGCAAAACATCCGGACGAAGAGCAGGCCGGTGATTCAAGAGCTGCAGCCTCAGTACGTCCCTCTGACTCTCTCTCTCTGAGTGACAAAACACGAGTGACAGCCTCAGCCTGTTGCAGGGTTCTTTTTTTTCTATCAAGTCATCTAGAAAAAAGAAACAAGCATGCATACTGACATCTTTTTTTTTCTTCCACAAAGACACCGTAAACGGTGTTTAAAAGGATATTCTGCGGTGTTAAATTCTTTTGGACTCTCGCTTCAATGAGGGTCAACCAGACACGTCTTTTAAAACCGCCACGTTTCTTTTTGTAGTTTCTTTCACCTTATAAAATTAACTTTAATTAGATAAAGCTCATAAAATCGGCATACTTGCATTTATGGTTGTAGTTTACGTCCTGCAGGGCTCCTGTGATCTTTAAAGTCTATAACAATACAAAGACTATATTACATCATAACTAGTGTGGGAATTTCCAGTGTATTGACTAATGCCACGGGCTGAAACGTGTACATTTCTCTTAATTTGAAAAAGTTAACGAAAACAGCACAGAGACGGGGTGTTTTTTTTTTTGTTTTTTTTTCAGTGAGTTCTATGATTTGTATCACACGCTCCTATCTCCCACTTTATGTCTCTTTTCCTACAGGGAGAGCTCCACTGTTACAGCCAAAAGGTAAACCTCTTCTTATCTGCCTCTTTGACATATTTTTCAAAATCAGAGCAACTTGTGAGACAGGTTTATAGCTTTTACCACTGTTGTTTTTCTTTGTCTTTCCATTTCTGCTTTGTCTTTCTCTGTGTCTGTTTTTAATCTTTTCCACTTCCTCACCGTCCCCAGACCAGAGTTCACCTTGCTTGTAGAGCCCCCTGCTGGTGATCCAGAGTACCTCATTGCAGAAATAAAGCTACCCGGAGTGGTGAGACATCCAACACACACACACATACAGCACCAATCAAAGGTTTGGAATTGTCTTTGTTATTCTTGGGAAATGTGTCCAGACCTTAGCCAGACTGTTACTGTTACATAAACTCTTGTCTCCCCCCCCTTTCCCTTTCTTCTAACCATATTTCTTTCTTCTAATCCATTTAAACCATTCCGTTAGGAAAGTTTGACTTGGAAGCAGTATATAAACGGAAAAAAAGGCCTAAAACCAATAACACATAGGACAAAAAGGAACGCAACCAAATTACCACTGTTGAGTGATTTGAAGTTTCATAGCGCAACTATTTGGGAGATATTTTGTGATACTGCACAAAGTTGCTGAAGAGATAAATAGATAAATAGGCCAAATTCCACCGTATGAAGCAAACCCCAAAATCTCCATGTGCTGCCTCCACTACAGTGACACAGAGCCGGTTGAAAATCACAGCCGTCAATCATGACGTTACACCCCCTTTATAGCATCATAACTACTAAAAACCAAACTTATCAGAAAATTATGCATAATGAATACTGTTGCAATGCTATTCCTTATTTAATTTACTATTTGGGTTTTAAAGGTGGTAATGCATATGTACAAAACAAAAACCAAGCATTTGAATACTGATTTGGTTGCCGATTACCATGATAACGTTCAAAGCATTTGGGTGAGCCCTACAGGTGACACGGCACCAGTATTCTTTCTTCCATCATTCTGTAGAGCCCCTACTGAGTTTCCCTCTTACTTTTATATTTGTCACGGTAGAATATCAATTTCAGAGCCATGAAAAGGACAGTACATCCTTCCTCTGTAATCCAGAATAAGTATGAACATTAAACATGCATTTGTAATTTTGTAGAATCCTATTTTCTGTAAATAAACAATCGGTTCAGATGAAGTCTTCTCATTGCCAATCCACGCCGTATTAATCCATGTAAAAAACACAGTCAGACGAGCTCCTTCAGCATATGGTGTTGTCATGTCACGTTCTACGTCACCACATCCTCATCCATGATTGATAGATGCAGAGACAGTGAGTGTAGCAGCGTCTCAGCTGGGTCAACTTGTCTCCTGTGCAGCAGTCGTCCCGCTCTCTGGTTCTGGACGTCGGAGAGGACCGTCTGGTGGTGACGGCTCGGCCCTCACTCTTCCATCTGGACATCTTCCATCCCCTCATCATCCACCAGGAGGACAGTGTGGCCCAGTACAACAGCAGCACTCAGGTACAATGCACGAACACACGCACGCAAGCATATAGTAATATAGTACTGTATGTACTGCACACAAACAGGCCCAAACTGGTAGATAGGTAGGTAGATAGGTATAGGTAGGTCGGTATAGGTAGGTATAGGTAGGTGTAGGTAGGTATAGGTAGGTAGGTAGGTAGGTATAGGTACGTAGGTATAGGTAGGTAGGTAGGTGTAGGTAGTTATAGGTAGGTAGTTATAGGTAGGTAGGTATAGGTAGGTAGGTGTAGGTAGGTATAGGTAGGTAGGTATTTAGGTATAGGTAGGTAGGTGTAGGTAGGTATAGGTAGGTAGGTGTAGGTAGGTATAGGTAGGTAGGTGTAGGTAGGTATAGGTAGGTAGGTATTTAGGTGTAGGTAGGTAGGTAGGTATAGGTAGGTAGGTAGATAGGTGTAGGTAGGTAGGTATAGGTAGGTAGGTAGGTATAGGTAGGTTTAGGTAGGTGTAGGTAGGTAGGTATAGGTAGGTAGGTAGGTAGGTATAGGTAGGTAGGTAGGTAGGTGTAGGTAGGTAGGTGTAGGTAGGTAGGTATAGGTAGATAGGTGTAGGTAGGTATAGGTAGGTAGGTGTAGGTAGGTATAGGTAGGTAGGTATTTAGGTATAGGTAGGTATTTAAGTATAGGTAGGTAGGTATAGGTAGGTAGGTAGGTATAGGTAGGTAGGTGTAGGTAGGTAGGTGTAGGTAGGTAGGTAGGTATAGGTAGGTAGGTGTAGGTAGGTAGGTATAGGTAGGTAGGTAGGTAGGTGTAGGTAGGTATAGGTAGGTTTAGGTAGGTAGGTAGGTAGGTAGGTGTAGGTAGGTAGGTAGGTAGGTGTAGGTAGGTGTAGGTAGGTATAGGTGGTAGGTATAGGTAGGTAGGTGTAGGTAGGTGTAGGTAGGTGTAGGTAGGTAGGTAGGTGTAGGTAGGTAGGTAGGTATAGGTAGGTAGGTGTAGGTAGGTATAGGTAGGTAGGTAGGTAGGTGTAGGTAGGTATAGGTAGGTTTAGGTAGGTAGGTATAGGTAGGTAGGTGTAGGTAGGTAGGTAGGTAGGTGTAGGTAGGTGTAGGTAGGTATAGGTGGTAGGTATAGGTAGGTAGGTGTAGGTAGGTGTAGGTAGGTGTAGGTAGGTAGGTATAGGTAGATAGGTGTAGGTATAGGTAGGTAGGTAGGTGTAGGTAGGTATAGGTAGGTAGGTGTAGGTAGGTGTAGGTAGGTAGGTATAGGTAGATAGGTGTAGGTATAGGTAGGTGTAGGTAGGTAGGTAGGTGTAGGTAGGTAGGTAGGTGTAGGTAGGTATAGGTGGTAGGTATAGGTAGGTTTAGATAGGTAGGTAGGTGTAGGTAGGTAGGTATAGGTAGATAGGTGTAGGTAGGTATAGGTAGGTAGGTAGGTAGGTGTAGTTAGGTTTAGGTAGGGGTAGGTAGGTAGGTGTAGGTAGGTATAGGTAGGTAGGTATTTAGGTATAGGTAGGTAGGTGTAGGTAGGTATAGGTAGGTAGGTGTAGGTAGGTATAGGTAGGTAGGTAGGTAGGTAGGTGTAGGTAGGTAGGTAGGTATAGGTAGGTAGGTAGGTAGGTATAGGTAGGTAGGTAGGTGTAGGTAGGTAGGGGTAGGTAGGTATAGGTAGATAGGTGTAGGTAGGTATAGGTAGGTAGGTGTAGGTAGGTATAGGTAGGTATAGGTAGGTAGGTATTTAGGTATAGGTAGGTATTTAAGTATAGGTAGGTAGGTATAGGTAGGTAGGTAGGTATAGGTAGGTAGGTGTAGGTAGGTATAGGTAGGTAGGTAGGTGTAGGTAGGTAGGTAGGTATAGGTAGGTAGGTGTAGGTAGGTAGGTATAGGTAGGTAGGTAGGTAGGTGTAGGTAGGTATAGGTAGGTTTAGGTAGGTAGGTATAGGTAGGTAGGTGTAGGTAGGTAGGTAGGTAGGTGTAGGTAGGTAGGTGTAGGTAGGTGTAGGTAGGTATAGGTGGTAGGTATAGGTAGGTAGGTGTAGGTAGGTGTAGGTAGGTGTAGGTAGGTAGGTATAGGTAGATAGGTGTAGGTATAGGTAGGTAGGTAGGTGTAGGTAGGTAGGTGTAGGTAGGTATAGGTGGTAGGTATAGGTAGATAGGTGTAGGTATAGGTAGGTGTAGGTAGGTAGGTAGGTGTAGGTAGGTAGGTAGGTGTAGGTAGGTATAGGTGGTAGGTATAGGTAGGTTTAGATAGGTAGGTAGGTGTAGGTAGGTAGGTATAGGTAGATAGGTGTAGGTAGGTATAGGTAGGTAGGTGTAGTTAGGTTTAGGTAGGGGTAGGTAGGTAGGTGTAGGTAGGTATAGGTAGGTAGGTATTTAGGTGTAGGTAGGTATAGGTAGGTAGGTGTAGGTAGGTATAGGTAGGTAGGTAGGTAGGTGTAGGTAGGTAGGTAGGTAGATAGGTGTAGGTAGGTATAGGTAGGTAGGTAGGTGTAGGTAGGTATAGGTAGGTAGGTATAGGTAGGTATAGGTGGTAGGTAGGTAGGTAGGTGTAGGTAGGTAGGTAGGTGTAGGTAGGTAGGTGTAGGTAGGTAGGTATAGGTAGATAGGTGTAGGTAGGTATAGGTAGGTAGGTGTAGGTAGGTATAGGTAGGTAGGTATTTAGGTATAGGTAGGTATTTAAGTATAGGTAGGTAGGTGTAGGTAGGTATAGGTAGGTATAGGTAGGTAGGTATTTAGGTATAGGTAGGTATTTAGGTATAGGTAGGTAGGTATAGGTAGGTAGGTAGGTAGGTATAGGTAGGTAGGTGTAGGTAGGTATAGGTAGGTAGGTAGGTGTAGGTAGGTAGGTAGGTATAGGTAGGTAGGTGTAGGTAGGTAGGTATAGGTAGGTAGGTATAGGTAGGTAGGTAGGTAGGTAATTGATCTCCAAGGGGAAATTCAAGATCCAAGTAGCTTAAAGACATCCTACACATACATCATAAACAGGATGATAAAATACCAAATCCAAATGAATAATATGGACAATAAAAGAAAAGCTACTAAATAATAAAAATCCACATGAATGTACTAAGGGACCAGCACTAACAGCACTGTGCACTGACACTCGGATTACTTCAGATCATGATACTGGTCGTTATGTCCCTATCACTTTATAAAATGGACGCTTTTTTGTTAAAGATGTTCAAAAAACAATAAAAAACACAATCATGTGGAATATGTTTGAATGCGCAGAAACATTTGAACGTGAGCAGAAACCTTGCTGAAACACATCTGACCTATTAAAGTCCAGGTGTTTATAAATGAATTAAAACTACACATTATTTCTCTTAACATACTGTACACTTTGTCCTTGTCTTCTTTTCCCCCAGATACTTACAGTCACTATGCCCGTGGTGTCTTCATGAAACTATGTAAATAACATCCAGTTATTTATTTTTTTGTTCCAAAATGTTGCTGTCATAATTAAAGTGTTTTTTTTTATAAAGTCACATTTCTGTTGTGTTATTTGATTCAAGACTTATATCTCCATTAAAACGGCAGAAGGTCCCAAAGCCTGCAAAATGTTTGTGTCCCTTCTCACACTTCTGGACCTAATGTTCCAAGATGTCCCAGCCCTCTCTTGGTTGTTGTGGTTTTAAAACTGTTATTGGATGCGTTGTCAGGTAGCATCAGGGGACCCGTTTCAGGAAGGAGATTTAACAAACTCTGAGTCTAACCCTGAACTCTGAGTTGATTTACCCTGAGATGGGAAACTCTGTTTTTGGTTCCAGAAGAAAAACACGTGCCTGCTAGAAATAGAACCAACGCCTATTTTTCACGCAACATGAAAGCTTGTTGGAAGCGTTTCCATTCAAAATAGAATAGGAAAGATGTGTATATGTCATTTTGACACGAATACATATTAATAAATGACATTTTGGTGTTTGAAAGTCTCTAGGTTTTGACATAAATGCAGATATTGTAATTTAAAAAAAATAATAAATAATTATGAATTTTCTAATATTGCACCTGTCAATACAGAACAAAATATTCTGTAGCCTATTTTGCCTTCAGTAATGCCGATGTTGTCTTTGCTGTAATCAAATCAGTATATATTTATGTTTAACATGAAGTATACTACTGCTTGAGTGCAGTTTATCAATGGGAAACATACATGTGTACGGACAAGGCTAGCAGCAGCAGCGCCGCGTCAGACACGTTTCTGGTGTGCAAAGACATAGAAAACGCCACGCAGCCGCCACACAACTTACACGCAACAGAAACGCAACGCTCACTCACGCAGGCAGTGTGTAGCCGGCGTTAGACACAAACTCGCTGCACTATATGGCCACTGCTTGCCATTGTTGGAAAAACAACAGGCGGGACAATGGTGCATTTACTTGAAACTGAAAAGCCTTATGGTGCATTTAAAGTTATAGTAAAATACCCTTTTCCATCTAGTGATTGTTTTTTTTACTCATTTAACAGCAATTAACTGATGAAAAAAGTTATTACATTTTAAATAAATCATTTAAATTTGACCATATGGCCTTAGCAATTAACAAGATGCCTTCAATATCACCGACTGTTGTTTTCTGCTCCTTTTTTTTTTAAATCTTTTTTTTAAAGTCCTGTTCTGGCACCAGCACCATTTTAAAAGTATCGTTTTAGCACCGACATCAGAAATAATCCAAACGTCAACAGGTAGAGATGACACTTAAATGCAGTCAAATCTTACTTTAATGTATTAATGAGAAAAACATGTAGTATAAGGTTCTGATTATGTTTACCACCAATAACAATCCCTTGCCAGGCTTGTTATTTTTTTTACAGCGTACCGTACATTCCCGCAGTGACAGTTGAAGGTTTCCCCTCATCTGCTGTTGGCCAGTTGGCCTCTGAGCAGCTCAACTGAAGCCCCTGCTGAATCTCAGGCATACTGTGGCTGTCGAGGGAGGGGGAAATGCTTCTCTTTCATGTTCCACACCCAGATTGTCTACAAGCTTTAGCTTTCAGCAGCAGGAATCAGCAGAAGTACAGTACCCTACAGGGTCCATGTTTTCACTGGCCCACATTTACCTGAATCCCCAGAGTTTTGCAAATCAGTCAAAGGAGCCAGTTATGACCTTTATGAATATGAATGACAAGACGTTATTGTGGTGGGGAAAAAATCTAATTGAATGGCTCTTTACCTTCATAGAAGAAGAGATGCTTTTATTAATCCCCAAGGGGAAATTACATTGTCCAATCTTTTGTTACATATTACACACAGGCCTGAAATATACACACAGGACCTTATACATGCACTAATGGAGAAATGTCAGATGTAGGGGGCTGCCCATTAAGGGCGCCCTAAGCAGTTGGGGTTTTGTTGCTTTGCTCAATGGCACATTGGCAGTGCCCAGTAGGTGAACTGGCACCCCTCCAGCTACCAGTCCACACTTTGTACTTGGTCCGTACCTTGAACCAGCGACCCTCCTTCCCAAGCCAAGTCCCTACAGACTGAGCTACTGCCTGCCACCCCTAATAGGTAAGTAGTACAAAGTCACACTTAATCAAAAAAGTTACGTGTGAACGTTAAGTGTGAAAGTTCATTCTTGAATTTGGGGACAGTAGTTTCAACCACTGAGGAATCCGTTTCCACCAGTTTGGAGCAGAACCATTGTAATCAAGGATGTGTCTTCAATGGAGGCGGTTGCACAATGCACAACTAAGGTAAACATTGTTCCTTTCTCCATCCTCTCTTTCCAACCTGTAGACTATCCCACTGATGTCATGGTACGCACTTGAGGTCAAGGAAAACCTGCAATTTTTTTTTTGTTCCAGCTAGGAACCAACTTTTCGGGATCTGAACCACTTTATTTTGTGGTTCAAATTCATGTGTGTGAATTGGAATGGAACCCGTTCCATGTTGGTGGAAAAGGAGTATCAGTGGAGTCAAGAAAACAGGAAACTGAGCCTCTCTCTGAATCTTTAATGAAATAAATACTCTTTAAAGTAGAAAATGACAGTTGTCAGTGTCCACCATTTCCACTTCCTGGCGATAGCTACTGTGGAAAACAAAACGCTATCCTTTTCCTGTTTCACTTCCTTTGTGCCGTAAATCAAGCCTTCATTTTACCAGGAGGTCGTACCTGGTGGCAGACAGAACTGCATAGTGAAAGCAAGGCTTATAGGGAACCAATCTAAACTCCGATGGTGCCATCAATTTATCGCTGTACGTTGTCAACATTTACTTCATGATTACTGTATCTTTTAACTGTAGCCACTTACACTTACCAGTGGCTTCAGTAAATATATTTGGCCATAGATATAAATAGAGGAACATTTTAATTCTGCTGTATGACCTCTTTAACACTTCCATTTAGACATGTAGCAAGCACAGTGACGTCAACAACAAAAGGGCACATCAACCACCACCACATCAAGACAATCACTTTGTGAAGCAGTGTCATCACTTATTGCCTGTGTTCTTATTATGTGGAGCTCTTTCTGTGAACTGGAAACCTTCCCTTTCATGGAAAAAGCAAATGAGTGAAGTCACTCTTCTATTACTGGATCAGGTCTGGTCATCCCTCTGCCTGTCGCTCCCCTCCCTTACTCCTCTTTTCTCTCTCTCTCTCTTCCTACTGTTGCTGAGCATCCACATCTGTTGGGCTCGCTCTGATCTCACGTTTCTCCCTCGCTACGTACAGTAGTTAAGAAGTAGGTGGGACCAGAAGTAAAAATGTCATAACTTTTTTCCCATAGACACTGTTGACAAAATTCGCTTTTCAGATTGATAATAACTAACATTTCCAAAAACAGATGGTCATGAAACGTTCCTGAATAAAACAAATGAAATCAATTTGTTAATAAGTGAGCTTTAGAGGTGCTAGTAGCCAGGTTGTGTTACCTTTGGGGAGAGCCAGGCCAGCTCTGTTTTCTAATACTAGGTCAGAAAGAGAATAAGCGTATTTCCCAAATGTGAAGCTATTTATATTTATTTTTTTATGCGGTTGCTGTGGATGCTATCTTCTTTGTGGTTACAACTGCTGAGGCGTATGGGTACTGCAGTATGTAGTAGTATTTGATATTATTGTATCTGTCCCTCCTTCCTCTTTTCTGAATCTGTCACAGTGAAAACTGTAATCAGGTTTTGACACCTCGAGTGTACGTCGGTTACAAACCGACCGTTAACACCAGATACCCTCTGACAGGTCCAAACCAGACTCCATTTACAGTTCAGATCATTTTAAAACCTTTTGATCAGGGTTTCCTCTGGCTCAGAACATTAAGTTGGGGGCTTTTTAAGTGTGTGTGTGTCCTCGCTCTATGAGTACTGTAATTTCCATTTTTATGGATGAAATAAACTTGACTTGACTCTACTTCCTGTTTCCTCTGGTCGTCCATCCCTACCTCAGCTCTGTCTGACTCTTGTTTTCATTTCCTACTCACCACAGCTTGTTTAGTGGCAGATTTAATGAATGAATAATAACCATTTTCTTTTAACAAACTGCTTCTCCTCTTGTCGCCTCTCGCTCTGCCAGGTCTCCTCTGCCAGCTTTCTCTCCTTCCATCCGTCACACCCTCCCTCTTTATTTTGTCATCCCCCTCTCCACCTGCCCTGTGGCACCCCTCCATTTGCCAAGTGAGGTCATCCCTCTGTTCTCCCTAATCCTACGAGGTGCTCGTCTTTCTGCCTCCGCTTAATCCGCCTGTGGCCCCCAGCCCTGACCACAGACACACACACACGCACACACACACACACATTCACACATTTGCGCACACAGACTCACGGTTATTCTTGTAAGGTATACTCCGACATCCAGTAATTCTCACAGCATGCATACACACCCACATTCATACAGAACACATACACACACACACACACAGTGCCCCTCGACCCCTCTGTATAAAATTCCCTCTCTCTGTATAATAGCCATTCTGTCTGTCCCTGTCCCTCTGTCTGTCTCTTGTGTCTAGTGATACCACACCTTCATACAGGTACGTTTGTCTGTCTGTCTGTCTGTCTGATGTGATGTGTCCTCTCTATTGTCTTGTTCTCATAAGACAGTAGAATGAGATGAATGTATAATTTTTCAAGCAGCTGTTATTTTCTATTCATTTTATTCATCATGGTGAACACTTCGTTGCATCTTTTCAGTTTTGTCAGTACTTTGAAAACTCTTCCTTGCTCCAACATGAGACACACTAGCCAATTAGCAAAAAACTAAATGTAACCAAGTGTTATGGTACTTTCAGGATTTCCAACGTTACATGTGTGTGCTGAGCTTGATTTTGCAATTGCGATAATTTGTCAGTACACTGCTTCTCAGCAGCAGTCTCAAATCTTGGGTGTCTGAGCATCCCTGAATGCACCACAGTGGAAAAACCTCTATTGACAATAGATAATCAATTATCTAGCTCAAGCAAGATTCAAGTATCAGCAAGTTAATTTCATACTGTTGTGAAATGAATGGAAATCAATGGCTAGCTTACTGTAACCATGGTATTGGTCCATTTATGTGACTTTAAACCATAAATTCCCTGCTAATTCCAGTCTTGAAAACAGTACAATGGCAAAAAAAAGTAGAAGCTGTATTTAATATGTGCCTGTCTCTGTTTTGAGAAAAGTAGACCATAGTTAATGGGTCTTTTCACCCAAATTACTAAAAAACCCAAACATATTTTCTGATTTACTCCTACAGTTATCTAGCAACTGCAATGATTTCTGCTTAATGTTATCAAGTTTATAGATATCTGCCAACAGGATGGATGGATACAATGTAAAAACATCTGTACTTGCAAGTGTCGATAGACACATGGCTGCCTTGTGTAGACTGTCCCATTTTACTTGCATTCATCATCTACACTTCTGTGTGTCTGTGTTAGCATAGCAGGCACTCAGACTGACATGTACAAACCACACAGCAGCTTTATTATGTACATTGGGTTATTTATGTGTCCTGTGATCCAGTAGCTGGCTTAGGGTATCTAACACAGCCCCAACAAGGTTCCAACTTAGCCACTTGTGCCAAACTAGGTCCATATTTCCTGTTTTAAAAGCCTTCATAAAAGCTTTCAACAGATGAACTCATCAACACCACAGCACTGTTATAGCTTGCAATTCTTTCTTTAGTGCTTGTCATGAAATGTCTGACAGCTACTTTACGGCTTTAATGAGTACCGTACTCTGTGTCTGTGTTACTGACTAATACACTTCGGGGACATTTCAGACTAAATACCAGTTAACATGGTGATGGCTTGACAAAACCGATTTTAGGTGAGTGGTTAAGATTAGAGAAAGTGTCCAGGAAATGGATATAAGTCTATGTAATGTCCTTAAAACTGTATAGCCTAGCACCCTTCACATTGTTCCTTTGCCTTTATGGTCACTGCCACATACACAAATGCTAACAGTATGAGCTCAGGCTAGCTGACTTTAGCACTCAGAGGAAAGCAGAGGGTAAACAGGTGTCTGCATACACTAACGCAATCTGTGCAGTTTGGTGTGCGTGCATGTGTGTGGATATTACAGTGGCTAGTTCAGGTCAGTATCAAGTTCCCTGGTTGGAACAATGCTGAGTCATTTCTAAATTTTGATGTCAAACAACATAGTGGCTATTCTCCCAAATTGTTTTTCGAAGTGAATAAAAGACATTACAAAACTCAAACCCAGTTCTGACTAACACTTTTCACTTTTTTAACACTTTCTCACTCCGCTCTACAATTTATTAATAGCCAACGATAGGCTTTCTTTAACACTAATGAGGTAGTGTTGCACATCCATTCTCCTTTACCACACACACACACACACACACACACACACACACACACACACACACACACACACTCATATTGCCCTTGACTAAAATTAACCCTGCTAAGGCCTGAGCCTGTTGGACTCCTCTCCCAAATCCCCTGCCGCACCACCCCCTTCTCACCATTAAGCTCCAAACGGGCGGTTTCTGACTGTACTGACACAGGTGCTAAAATGTGCACCTCTCATTCATCCATCCATCATTTCTCTCCTCCGTCACTCTCTCCATTCATCATGTACTTATTCATAGGTCTTACCTTCACACACCTTTTGAGTAAGTCCTTCCCTCTGCTTTTAATATTATACTGACAGAGCTAAACTCCAACTGATTCTTATGTTCAGTTCAGTTCAGTTTATTCTTTGTCCCAGAAGGGCAATTTGTGTGCAGCAGGAAAACATCACATGGAAAATATACAACAGAAACCACACACCAATTAACTTAATAAAAACAGCAATAAAAACAGCAGCTTCAGCCTGAGTTAAGAATGAATAGTACCAGAGTTGTGTTGGAGACATGATGAAAGTAAGAAAACTACAAAAACTCCAACATTAGATAATAATAATAATAATAATTATTATTATTATTATTATAATAATAATAAAGATAAATAAATAATAATAATAAATATAGGGGTAATTATTTTTTGTTAATCTTTTTTAGTTTTTTACATATATATATATATATATATATATATATATATATATATATATATATATATATATATAGACATCTGACAGCTGTTGCACAGTAAACATTAGGCTACAGTAGTTGGTTAGTTTATCAAAAACTGGAAACAGGGAAACAGATAGCCTGGCTCTGTCCAGGGGAAAAAAAAACTTCTTGCTTATTTACACTTCCAACAGTTATGGAGGAACATTGTCATTTATTTGGAGGTGTGTTTCTACCTGTCAAATTTAATTCACTGTCTTTTAGCTCTGTTTTTGGTCTCAGCCAACTCCTGAGGGAATAATCTGGCTCTTTAGCTGCTAAATGCTCTACTGTATTCACCAGTTAGTTGCTAACTGCTTGCAACAGTAGGTTTATCAGAGCTTTTTTTGTTTGTGATGAAAACAGCTTTCTGCTATGGCCAAAAATAATGCTATGAGAGCAGTGAGAGTGAACCAAGACCGTAAAGTCAGCTAAACAATGAGCTGAAACTCACTATAAAGCTCTGTTAAGCCGAGCGAGCTGCAGGTTCAGGTGATAATTCTCTGCCGGTTCATCACTGTGACCCCTCTCACATCCATTTAATACATTATACATTATTATAAAAATATTGAATATAGCTGCTTAAATCAACAGAAAAGCAAGTCAAAAAACAATGTGTGGTTTTATGTTATGAGACTATCAGACTATTTCTTGCCGGTGCAACTCTCTGGAGCACTATTTCTTGAAGATGCTTGATATAAAAGGAATGAAAGATGTGAAACAAGGAAACAATTTTAAAATTGAAGTTAAAAACTGGGAAGGCTAGAACTGCTTTATAAACCTCTATATGAACAGAAACAGAGAGAGGATAAATAACAGCGCACGGAAGATTGGAGAGTTATAGAGTTGCAGTTGAAAGGACTGCTGGTGTGCAGCTATGCCAAGCTACTGGCTCTGGCATGGCAAAGGGCACGACAACAGACAAGTGAGAGAGAAGCCAGAGCATTTGACGACAGTTAGCGCCCTGATAAATTCAAGCGCACAGTCCCAGGGTCACTCTAAATTCTTCCTTATGACAGAAAGATAGAGAGAGCGGAGGAGAAGGTGGGAGGGCATGGCGGTGTGTAGAGGGATAATGGAAGGATAATGGGGTTTCTGATCAAGTTTGTTTTCTTTTAAAATCCGACCTGAACAGAAACAAACTAAGCAACTGTTGTATTTATGTTTGAGCTTTGGAATAATTCCACATCTAACACAGTGTAGTGTTTGGCCACATAATAGAGTTAATGAGATCTTTGAGCTGTGTCAAAGCACTCCAGCCAAACTGATGGCAGATTCCCTTTAGTTTATCAGTTGCTCAGTGAACATGTCAAACTGTGAACCCAGTTAAGATGAAGGTCATCTTTTCACAAACCTTGTGTGCAGTGTCTTAAACTAAATCTAATTTGTCAGAAACACCAGGACATAGGGAGCAAGGGTGGGGTCAAGCAGAAACTACTAGAAAGAGAGAGAGAAACTCTATCTCCCCTTGTCACATTCTCACCTGTTGACGCTTCATCAATCTCCCTGCTTCCCCTGCCAGGAAGGTGTCAGTGCACAGTGTGTCTGTCTGTCCGTCTGTCTGCACATGGTTTTAATGCCAGGACAATGGCAGCTTAGTGGGACAATTTATAGCTTAAAACCGTGACAGTGTGCATTGAATCGCTCAGTGCTTGTCTGTCTGTCTTTTTTCTATCTCCAAAATGATTAATCACACTCACGTACTAATGCACAGCCAAGCTTGCATTTACGTCACATGGGTTGCTTGGTATTTTAAAAACATTTGTTTTTAAATGTTCTTAATCTAGTAGCCAATATCTTTTTTTTTTAAATAATGTTACCAAACACACCTATTAAGTTGGAGCCTTAGGCACAAAGTCCAGCTGAGGCTAGTTTTGCAGGCTTTTCTCATGAACCATTCATACATATAGATACGAAAAGTAAAGCACTGTAATCCGTATGCATTCCGTGAATTTTTTTGCTCTGTGCATTTCAATGACGTTGATGTTGCTGCTGTATAAAAAAGCTGTGGACTGCGTAGGGAGGAGGTCGGGGTGGATGTCTCAGTCATAAAACACAGCGCTTTCAAGCCTGGGAGCAGAGTTCACTTCTCGGGGAAAACAAAAGACTTTCACCCAGGAAACGCATGTTCGTTCCTTGGGATCGTTTAAATCCAAACCACGGTCTTTTTCCTAAACTTAACCGGTCGTTTTTGTGCCTATAAACTTATTTGTCGCTGGCGCATGTTGTCAGTTTTTGTGGGCTAAAATCAACTGCCATGGCCCCTGAAAGGACCGTCATCTTGCGGTGCCCTAACCCTAACCCTAAATAAAATGTATTTAAAAGTTGGAATAGGGCAGGTGTGGAGGTGACCTTTTATTTAAAGTTTTATACTCCCGCTGACCGTCCTGTCCAGTGGTTCTTTTAACCCGCTTTTAATATCTGTATCCCTTTTTATATGTTTTTTTTAGATAACCAAACCTGTTTTTTAAGGAGGTTTTAAAGTGTGTTCCCAAATCAGTGCTCCCCTTGTGCCCGTGCCCCTCGTAGCACCTATCCCGGGACGCTGTGTTTTAACCCCAACCTAACCTCTAACCCCTAACCCAGTAACCGGCTCCCAGTAACCTTTTGTCGGCTAAACTCAACTACCAACTGCTGCTGATACGACAGACAGGTCATGGAGCTCTGGAGCCGGCATCATTTGACCAGCCGGGGGTCGCCTAATTTCGTAGGATATCACACAAATTGCTGTGCATAAATTTTCCTACGATATTGTACAAACCCGTTCATAAAAATGCAATGTTGTTCATAAACTAAAGTATGGGACAAATTCAAAACTTTTGATTTTGACCGAATGATGGCGCTAGATGAAGGTGAGGAAATCCCCAAAAGCTGTTACACTTCATCCTGAAGGGAACAAAAATGTCTGTACCAAACTTCTGTTCTCCTCTCCTGACTGTTTTTTTGTACTTCAGATGGTTCTATTCTACTTATTCATTCATGATCTCCCTGATTTGTCATTTGCTTCTGTTTATTGCAGCCATGTCAGATGTAGAAGAGGAGTACGAGTGAGTAGAGCAGCATCGTTTGTTTATTTCAGCGAAAATGCATTTTACTCCCATCTTTATAAATATCATTCAAGTAGTTGTACATTTTTATTCCCAACTTGTATATATGTGTGTACATTCTTTCCTTTATATTTTTATCTTTATTTATGAATTATTTGTTCTTGTAATCTATCATATTTATTATTTCTTGTATATTCTGTATGTGTGTCTGATATTTTGCTGCTGTAGCACTGAAATTTCCCAGTGTGGGATCAATAAAGTTTATGTAATCTAATCCCTGTAATGTTAACTGATAAATGTGTTTCTCTGTTCCTTTTCCTTCCATCCCTCCAGGGATCAGGGTAAGTTGTGTCTATATTTATCACACTCTTTGTGTCTCTCACAAACACAATGATCAACATCAATAAAACATTTTTTATGAGACATGAAACTATATTCATTTCTCTGTCTCCTTCTCCCAGAGGCTGAAGAGGAGCCAGAGCCTGAGGAACAGGAGGAGACTGAGCAGGCAGAGGAGGATAGAGGAGGTAAGGAAGACTCCTAGAATGCAAAGCAGTCATACAGGACAGTTGCCTGTTGTATAGCAACAGTCTGGAGATAAAAACTGGTTTGGTCAAATCTGTTGAAAAGACGATTCAAAAAATGTGAACAGTAAAGCAGATTAAAAGGGTTGAGATTGTGATAACATTTCTTACAAGAGATACAGTACATGTCTTTCCTTGTTCTAAAAAAGCTCTCAAACAGCCAAGCAATTGTTCCCTCTCTTTTTCATAACGCTGGGTTTTCACTGGCAGCTGAAATAACGGAACAGCGGAGCGAGCGGTATGAGCGCTGACTGCAAAAGTGTTCATCGCCCTCCCCGCTCTCCCAAAGTTGACTCTGGCGGTACGTGTCCATAGTCAGTGTCATTTCCACACTTCCCATTCATTTCCATGGGAGCAGCCGCGCAATGCATTCTGGTAGTGTCGTGGGGGACTTTGGAGAAGCGGGGCTTCGAGTCGCCCGCTCCTCATTTGCATAAAGTTGAATCCAGGCAACTTCATGAAAATTAGGAGCAGGCAGCTCGGCACCTCTCAAAATGTTAGGATTAGGGAAATGACGGACCCAAAAATGCAGAGACAACAGGCCAGTGGTGAGGTCAAGGATTTAATAAATAAAAAGGGATACACAAAAAGAGTCCTGAAGAAAGCAGGCAAAAATAGTACCAAAAACCATTGAGGATCCATAAAATATAAAAATAAACAGGAAAACAGAGACAAATGGGGTAGACATACACACAGTGATCTGACAACAGACAAAGACATCACAGAGACTAAATACACAAGGTAACGAGGGGGAAACAAGGGACAGGTGACACGAGGGCTGAGGAACAGGTGAAACACATCAGGGCGGGGCAGACAATCACAAAGGTGGGAAAACACAAAGCAGGAAGTAAAACAAGACATGACATGGGAGAAAAAGAGACTACAAAATAAAACAGGAAACTGAAGCATAACATACACAAGGATGAAAACAGGGTAACACGCAACAGAATACACAGGAGACAGACAGAAAACAACCAGAAACCAGGGAATAAATGAACATAATAAAAACAGAAAAAGCTATAATAACCACAAAAACTTTTTTTTTTAAATCTGAAATAAAGACAGATTTAGCAACTGCATAGCCTATTTCTTTCTTAAAATGTTTTCAGAAACAAGTTTCGGGGAACTATTTTCGTAAAATAAGAGATCGTATTCCGAACGAGCCGCCATGATGGTTGGTTTTGAGATCCGGGAGCAGACGGCCTCACGTGAAGCATTCGTCCAATCAAGTGCAGCCATCGCGGTTGTAGGATGGTGTAGCCTGTTTTCTTTGCTTGTCAGTGGTCAGTGAAGAGAAACTGACAACTGCTGGTGGCAAGCCCACTATCATGCAATGTTAGGAAGCGGGACGATCCCATCTGTGAAAATAATGCCTATATGGACATGTACCATTGGTCAACTTTTGCAGAGCGGTAACCAATGAGAAGGCAGACTCGCGAACGCACCTCTAATATTTTCTCCCGTGTAAACACATATGCTATATTTAAAATTCCTTGCAAATTAAAACAATATGATGTTCCTATATAATGCTTACTTTATGATATGTCTCTGTATAACTAGAGGGATGTTAATAGCTAGCTTGGCAGAAGGTTGCCCAGGCAGTTGGTTTTCCTGTTGAGCTTTTATACATATATTTGTTTTAGTAGTAGCACTGTAGTAACAGTAATAGTAGCTGTTTGCTTGCAATACATGACGTTATTTAAAACGAAACACAACTTTAAAGTATGTGACTGGAGTAGAAAACTTGCCAGAGCCAGATAGAAATTGATAGAAACGTATCAACTCCAACAACAAATTCTTAGCCAAACGTATAACGTATACACCGTCGGCATCATGTTGTGGTGACATAATTCCGCTTGGAATTCGCTGTGCGTGACCGAGACAGTTAAAAAAAGCTGCCTGTGGAAATCCAGCGTAACAGTATGAGTTATTGGTGATGCTGTAGTAAATCTGACCTATCAACTTCCCCACTATCCTGCTTTCCCATTGGCTGGTTGGGCCACTGTGCTGGTACGGGCTATCAGAGCGGCACGAGTACCAAGGTAGGGTGACAAGCATGCCCATCATCATTCACACACTCAGACACCATTTGACACCATTTAGGACTAGACCTAAAACCCAATGCAGGGGAAAGTTGTATCTAGAAGAAGATGTAGAATACCTAATTTGAATGAATCAAACTTACATCGATGAGGATGAAACTAGGTAGATATTTTATCTGCATTGTATTTTAATACCAACTATAAATGGTGAAATAAGTCGTAATGATTCAAACAGTTCCACGTGCAAGTATAAAAACAGAGGCACAGTCCTTACCGCAGCGGCCGCGGGTTTGATTCAGATTCAGATTCCCTCTCTCTCCCCTTTCCTGTCTTCAGCTGTCATGTCAAATAAAAGCCTAAAAAATGGCCCAAAAAAAATCTTTAAAAATAGTATTTTGCAACAGATAGAGTTAGTGACTATTTGGTGAATATAGTGGTGTATATTTTTTTCAGAAATGGTGGAGACCAAAACAAAGCTAAAAGGAGAGTGAACACTGAACTTACATTTATGACATGACCAGAAACCTGTATGTGCATGTACTCAATTATCCATACGTGCATTATGTAATACTGAATGTTCACAGAATGTTCCACAAAACTACATTTCCCTACAGCCACAGTGGGTGGTACATATTGGTGCCAGTGAAGGCTGTGGCTCTCAGTGCTTGATGTGAAATGATAGTTTTAAAGAAATAGTTTAACATCATGGGAAATATTTACTTTCTTGCTGAGAGTAAGATGAGAGGATGGATACCACTCTCAGACGTAAGAGTCGTATCAATCTTTTAATCTAATTTTGGGCAAGAAAGTGAATCAGCATATTTTCCAAAATGTCTAACCCTTTTTTTCAAGCTTGCTGCCTATGTAGTACCATATAATAACTTGGGACTTCTTTCAATCATTCCACACTTCCTCCTCCCTCCTTATCTCCTCATGCCCCCCTCTTATTTTGACTTTCCGTATGCTTTCTATTTTTCCATTCTTTTCATTTTTGCCTCTCGATCACCTGGTGTGTGAATTTCCTCCTCCCTTCCTTTGGTTCTTTACGTCTTTATTTCTTAATTCTGTATGTATTTCATTCCTCTCTCAACTTACTTTGCTACCTTCTATCTTCTAACTTTTTTCATTTTCACCTGTATACCTGTTTTTCCTTTGTTTTTTCCTTTCCTCATCCCATCCTCTCTTCCGTTCTCTTCTTGTCTTGTTTGTTGTCATGCCCTTTTTCTCTTTTCACCCATTATCAATGACTCCTTTGGTGCTCCATGTGTTATTTTTGTTACCCTCCTTCCATCTTTCATTCTGTCTTCATGTAGTTGCTCCATCAGATCAAGACGCCCAGGAGGAAGGTGAGAAATGGTGTTGAAGGGGTTGAAGTCCTGATTTTTTTTTTTAAGCTCAGCACCATGTTGGTCACTTTTTATTTACCTCAGGTTAATTATCCAACATATTGAAGTTATCAACCGCCAATGGACATGGGCTTTACTTTATCAGGGTTTCTGCAGGGTCTTAAAAAGTCTTAAAAAGTCAAACATTTTAAAATCAAAATGTTAGGCCTTAAAAAGTCTTACATTTGCTGAAGTATTGTGTTCTAGGTCTTACATAATTTTAAACAGGTCTTAATTTTCCTACATCCATGCAACGCTACCTTTAATGTTAATTTTTTTTAATCATTGTTTAGCTTTCGCGTTATTGGCGTGAGACTCTTTTGGATTGTACCACAGACATAAAAGGGATTTTATTCTTTGGCTATGGGAAAGTGCAAGTTTAGCGATACTTGGCTTGAAAAATCTGAATTTAGGGCTTACTTGATGTTGTGATAAAGGTCTTAAATTTTATTCATTATGGTCTTAAAAAGGTCTTAAAAAGTCCTAAATTTGACTTGGTGAAACCTGCAGAAACTCTGTTCATGGAATAATTTGGTCTGCTAAATACTGTAAATAAAAATCTGTACCTATTTACCTTTATTCATTCCTTTATTTGGATATCCATTAGCAACAATCACAACGTGCAAATTTACATGCGTTTAAAACAAGACATAAAGTGAAAGGAAAACCTACTATAATCACCCTTCATTTTTAAGAAAATATTTAAGAATGTCCTAATTGATATGGTCAAAAAAGTCATGTGTTACCCTGATCTGGAAAGCAAAAGTGTGTATAAAAATGATGTCGTTGCTCTTTTGTTTTGTTAGAACTAATACAAACTGCTAAATTGCCGTTTCTTTTCTCAGTCCCATGCTTGCTGTGTTTTCAGTCACATTAACAACTTTTTTAACAACTTTCAGATTTTCTAATTCTCCTTCCGCATATTTGGGGGAAACATTTTTATTCACTCATAAAATCAATATTTTTTTGCTTGTCTTTCTCTCTTTCATCAACAGAGGAGCGCCCCAAACCCAAGTATGTTCATATTATTTTATTATGTTTGCATGGTTATTTTTTTTAAATATGTCACATTCCCGTAATCCCTTTTTGATCTTCGTCGTTTTGTGCTTCCTTTTTTTCGTCAGACCTATGGTGCCTCAACTTGCCCCTCCAAAGATTCCTGAGGGGGACAGGGTGGATTTTGATGTGAGTCATGAAGAGGGGATCAAACCATATCACTTTTATTTTCTTCGTTTTTGACTTTGCATCTGCATCATAAATGAAATGGGAACCACGGCTGTTAACCCTTGGGCTGCATTTGCTCAGTTTGTGGGGACTGGGCTTAGGAACCGAAGGAGTTGGCGGTTCAAGTCCCCTGTACCAACCAGGGATGAAACCAGATGTTGTAAACAATTGGGGCTCAGCCCAGACCTGGGGGGTCCTGGCATCTATTTTTCAAGATATGTGATAATAGAATGCCTAAAAATCTGTAAATCACTTGGGATAGTTGCAAAGGAAAAGAATCATCCTGGAGAGCCTACATCCATTTTGTACCTAATTGTTCTCCAACTGTCTTCATCATTCTGAAACCATAACACAACAAATATTGAGGAGGACTCCTTTTCACTCCTGCCACATAAAAAGAGGCAAACATTGTCTGATGTTACTGTGTATTAGATAGGCTGCATGACTTATTTTTGTTACACTATGATTGAGTAGAGGTGATATTTCCACAGTAATAGAACTTTTGCTCCATTGATTTTCCGGTCCATTCAGAGAGACTGTATACACACATATACTATACTATATGTATACACACATATACTATACAGTATATGTATATATATATATATATATATATATATATATATATATATAATAATCAATTTTATTTTAACCATATCTAGTGAGTTCTATAATGATGCCCATATGGAAATAAAAACTCCCTTCTTCACCAGGACATCCACAGAAAGCGTATGGAGAAGGACTTACTGGAGCTGCATACTCTGATCGACGTCCACTTTGATCAGAGGAAGAAAGATGAGGAGGAACTCATCAGCCTCAAGGAACGAATCGTAAGTTCACTTAGATTCACTGAGACACTTTCTGGCTAATGTTGAAACATGAGTGGGGCACTAGACACACAATCCAGTGGAAACAGAGATTGACCAGCAATAGGTAGTCTCACATTGCCAGACCCTCCTCCACAGCGCTGTGGAGGAGGGTCTGGCTAGTTCACACAGCATTCCGGGATGCTCGTGCTCTGGTTTATTGGCATTTCTTTAAACTGATGACAATCGTCTTGGGCGGTGCTAAGCTCTGGACAGAGCCACGGTGCCGCTGCAAAATAGCCTCAGGAAGGAACTTGTTTTGGTGGAACATATGTACAGAAAACTCAGATTGGACAGATAGTCTAGCTAGCTGTCTGGATTTACCCTGCAGAGATCTGAGGAGCAATTAACCATAGTCCTCATAAATCCACCAGAGTTTAGAATGCCAACACAAAGGAATATGTCGTCGATATAGACTAAGCAATAGGAGAACATGGTTTTACTGCATGTTTCTTCACAGCAGTGGTAGAAAGTTGCTATGTATATTTAATCAAATATATTTACTGTACATTTATCAGACAGCTGTAGTTACTACTTGCTGTGCTTTACAGATAACATTATTAGATATTATAACCATGATAAGTTTATAAATGCAATGCATTGTTTGCATTAGTAGTTCCACCAAAGACACATGTCCACTCTAGACTTCTTAGATGGTTCCATTGAAGTAACTGAAAAAAAAAAATTGAATTGCAGAAACTATTTTTTTTTTTTTTACTAACCCAACGTATTTGTCAGTAATCTTTTAATGAGTTAAAAAAAATACAGCCATACGAAAGTCCCCTCTGTAATTAATGAATGATTTAATGTACTTTTATCCCAATGTTGCTTCATGTTTAATAAACTGCACTAAACGTGTTATGGCTTGTTTGCTTTGCTTTCCATCAGGAGCGTCGTCGGTCCGAGAAAGCTGAGATCCTGAGGGTCAGAGCAGAGAAGGAGAAGGACAGACAGAACAGGATTGCGGTAACACACACACACACACACACACACACACACACACACACACACACACACACACACACACACACACACACATAAATACTCACACAAAAATGTACAAATCCAGTCCACACATCCTTTACATAGGCTGTAAACAGCCTCAAATTGTTTCTCATATGTGAAACCACTTTTAATTTATAAAATGTAAAAAGCTGCTCAACACAGCATAAAATCTCCCCTTCAGGTGCAAAACAATATAATTCAGGGGCGGAGCCAGACGTTATAAACATTCGGGGCTCAGCCCAGATCTGGGGGGGGGGGGATTTTCCCCCAGCTATATACTTTTTAAAGATAACTGATAACAGAATGCTCGAATCTGCTAGAAATATGTACATCATTTGGGAAAATCATAATAGTTGGCAAGGAAAAGAATCATCCTGTAAAGCCTACATCCCAGAGGTGGTTCTGGGGGGGTACAAAAAGGTGGCCAATGCCCCCCGTATATTAAGCCTTGACCCCCCTCTGGCCCCCCTAACTGTGGCAAATATTTTGATACATTTTTAACCCCACATTTACCCCCAAAGAGGGGATAATGTGCAGTGCAGAAATAGATCAAATGTAGGTTAACACTGAGAATTCTTGTGTTTATTGTTATATGTGTATTGTTAGTCTTTTGTAGAACCAAACCTATTGAAGGTTGGTGGTTAGTAACACTTGTGCTTAATATATTTGGTACCCCTAAAATCACATGTAGCCCCAGCCTGGCCCCTCCTATGAAATGGTCTTGAAACGCCACTGCTACATCCGGTTTACATTTTTCACCAACTGTCTTCATTATTCTGAAACCAGAACACAACAAATGTTGAGGTGGACTCATTTTCACTCCTGCCACCTAAAGAGAGGCAAAAATTGTTAGGCTACATATATTTTTGTTACACTATGCCGGCCGGAGTAGAGTTCACAGAATAAATGTCAATATTTCCCCAGTAACAGAACTTTTGCTCCATTGATTTGCTGCTCCAGTCAGAGAGACTGAGGGGACATGACACAACCTTGAAGCTATTTTTAAACCCTTAAAGATTTCGGGCTTTTGAGAAAACATTGGGGGTTGGAGTCCCAGAAGCCAGCCCCCCCCCCACTCCGCCCCTGATCAATGATGTTCAGCAGCTCCGAAATCAAGCAACACCCCGGAACAAAATAAACCAACCCTTTCTACGATCTAAAGTGACAAACCTACCAGACTTTTTACTCAAAGAGCAAATCCTAGGAGAGCATCCGTACGTGAGCGCCATGTGTCAAATTGAAAGCTACTTTCATCCAGTGTTAAGTCAGCACTGTGAAAACACGGTGAGTTTGCAGCCAATTAAATTGCCTGCCTGACCATATATGGAAGTTAACGTAGCTGGTAGCGGGACACCCACAGAACAGAGAAACCTTTGTATATATGTTTATAGAGAGAGATTCAACGTGGAGAATGTGTAAATCTTTATTTAAATATTAAAAACAACTTTTTTATAGTCAGATTTAACACTTAGGGACATTTTTCAAGTTTTTGTCCATCCTTCTCCGTTTGTCAGGAGGAACGTCACAGAAAAGAGGAAGAGGAAGCCAAGAAGAAGGCTGATGATGACATCAAGAAGAAGAAAGTGCTGTCTGGCATCGGAGCCAACTTT
Organism: Sander lucioperca; assembly: GCF_008315115.2. NCBI lineage: Eukaryota > Metazoa > Chordata > Actinopteri > Perciformes > Percidae > Sander > Sander lucioperca. The sequence goes on from NC_050193.1 coordinate 17,094,699, forward strand.
GGAAGCTTCTTGGCCAAGGTCTGCTGTTATTCTCAGTAGAGATCATGATAACCCTGATGATGATGATGATGATGATGATGATACAGATGTTGACTGTGCACTGTGTGTCTTCCCATCCCAGGCGGAGACGAGGAGGGGCAAGCGTCTGACAGGCAGAGAGATCAAGAAGAAGACTCTGTCTGAGAGACGACAGCCGCTAGACATCGACAATTTGAGGGAGGATGCGCTCAAGTGAGCTTTGGATTTCTCTGCATGTTGCAGGAGTGTGAATGGGACTGTAGTAAGAGCGATATTGAGTAACTAAGGATATTGAATGGTGGTTTCTTTTTTTCCCTTTCAAAATCAAAAACACAAGTGCAAAGGTGTAAGGAATGGATTAAACAGTTTGTGTCTCCGCTCCTAATGCCAGCTTCAAATGTTAGCATGTCTAGCTAACTCATACCCTTTTCCCACCAAAATTCATGTCTATGTGCAGGTTTTTAAAACCTCTCCCATTGCCTGTAGACGAGTATGCCTGTTAGGTTTTTCTTTTATTGTGTGTCGCGTTCGCGCTGGAAAACTGTTAACTTTTCTTGCTACAGCTTCCCGATACAGTGCACAAAATTGCAAAACTCTGCTGTACGTTCACTTGATATCTTTGCTAATAACGCTCCTACGCTCAGACCGATCGCTCTGCATTCACCGTCACTCTCTCAAAGTACAGTACGTGTCCACAGGTAGCCTCACTTCCATGCTTCCCATTCATTGTCTACGGAAGCAGCCAGGCAATGCATTGTGGTAGCAGCTCGACGACTTTCGAGTTGCTCCTCATTTGCATAAAGTTATGTTTCAGGGTACCCAATGCAAATCACGGGATCTAGCCTGATTCGCCTCCTCTCAAAACTCCCGAAAACGTTTTAAACTGATCGTAGCAACTGCACAGCTGATTTCTCACCATAAAATGTTCTTAGAAACACATTTCGGTGAAGTATTTTTGTAAAATAAGTGAAAGTTTCAAAAACCAGCCGCCACGCTGGTCTGTTTTGAAATCCGGGAGAAGACAGCCCCAGTGAAGCGTTCGTCCAATCAGGTGCAGCCATTGCGGTTGTAGGAGGGTGTAGTCTGTTTTCTTTGCTTGTCAGTGGTCAGTGATGATAAACTAATAACTGTTAGTGGCGGGCCCATCAAGCATCCAATGCTTGAAAGCGGGGAGATTCCTGAGGGTAAGCATACAGTTAGAAAGCAGCATGGAGGCCAGCTCTTTCAAACTCGGTGCCAACTAATTTAATGGATGGGGGGGGGGGGTATAGGGGGCACTGCCAGCCAGTGCTGTGCCAGAGAGCAGTGCCATTAACTTTACGGCATGGCCGTTTTCTGGGTTTACCTTTATTAAATCGACTTTGAGTCTGTGAAAAGCGCTATATAAATTCAATTTATTATTATTATTATTATTATTATTAAATCGCCTGAAAACAACACCCGGCTGCTACAGTTCAACAACACAGACTCTGCACACATCAGACTGCTCGGTTAGAACTCGACATTCTGAGACTTTCTCTCAGCTGAGATGGACAGCATGGTGCTGCAGTGTTTCAGTGTTTATACTGCATAAATTAGCCAGCTGCTAGCGTAAAGAAACGCAGATGGACTCGGAGCATTTAACAAAATAAAAAAGGCCCGAATCATAGAAATAAAATAGAAAAAAACAAACCTTTCTTAATTTGTTCTTTGTGTTTCCAAGGCAACGGGCCCAGGAGATGTGGAACTGGATCTACCAGCTGGAGTCTGACAAGTTTGACTTCATGGAGTACATGAAGCACCAGAAATATGAGGTACCGCTGGTACTTGCTAAGTCATGTTTTATAGTGTTTCTATCGTCTATATATGTCTGTAGCTGTCCTATACCATATCATATACTATCTATATATCTATCTATCTATGTGGGATAGGTTTTTGTATTGCATTACTGGAATTACTTTACTTTCATTTTGCGCACTTGGAATTACTTTCTGCAAAAATGGCAAAAAGAAAAAAGCTTATTTAAGTATATCGCCGCATTTTTGATTCATGTCTGTGACATTTACTGTGAGGTGGCACATGCATGCAGCAAAGAAGTGCACTTCTTTTTGTTGTAGTCTGGTTTATGCTATATAGATACATGTCACAGACACTCATTTTATTAGGTCATAATATAACGAGTGACAAGTTGTTGTCAATGTTCTGGTACAAGAGTTGATCCTGATGAGAAGTGTTTTGGTTGCATTTTGGATGTTAGAATAACTGTGAAGAGCTTTGACAAAGTGAACTCATAGAGAAATGTAAGTTAGCAATTGTAAAAAAAACTGAAAAAAAGAAAAAATAAATGTATCAAGCAAAAATGTCAAGCATTTGCTGCTCTGCTCTGCTCCTGTCTCTCTGTTTTATATTCAAGATCTTTGGGTTTGTGACTGTTTGTTAGTGAAAACAATCGAAGACGTTAGCTTGGGCTCTGGGATTTTTATATAATGACGATAACTTTTTTTCTGACATTTTATGGGGCTAAAAATGTATATAAATACTCCAAAGTATTATTTACAGTGTTATTGATCATGAAAATAATCAGTAGTACTGATTCCTTTCATAATGGTTTTAATTCTTTTCCTGTTACCTTAAATTCCTGTTGTTTGCCTCCTGCAGATCACCGTGCTGCTGAACCGAATCCAACATGCTCAGAAATTGTGAGTAGTTACTTTTATATAAAATATAAAATATGATAAACTGCAGAAAAAACTACAATCCCAATTGTAACACATTCTCACTCCCATCTCGTAAAATACGGACGTTTGGTCAGGTACCTTTATCGTTGTTATTGACGCTAAAAGTCTCCTTTAGCGTCATATAACACGCTTTAACTAAACGCGCTTGGTCGGGACTATTGACGCAGTTAGGTTAAGGAAAAGCTTGTTGGTTGGCATACGTTTCCGTGACACGTGGGAACGGGACGGTTGAGGGAAAGGTCGTGGGTGGGTTTACGCTTCCGTGACATGTGGGACACGAACCCCGGTCTCCTGCGTGAAAGTCCTGTGTTTGACCCATCCACCACCCCGACCAACCTTCGATCAACCTCCCTACGCGGAATTTCCCCCTTACATACTTTTCGCCCGTGTAGCTGCTGCTCTCCCCGGTACGTTCTACAAACACGCTGAAAGGCGCTTTTTTTCGTCGCTTCAGACGCTAACAGCCACTGTCCAAACGTCCGTATTTTACGAGTTTGGAGTGAGAACGGGTTGACAATCCCTGTTACATCCGTTCCTACTTTCCTCCTCTTTTCCACAGTAAAAAGATCCATGGCAAAGGGAAGGTGGGCGGTCGCTGGAAGTAAAGGGGGGTGAACACTGATACAACCCAAACAAAAAGTGGAGGCAGTACAGGAATGGAGGAATCACACATTTCACCTTCCATGGTCTTCTGGTGCCAGAGCCGCTCTCTAGGCCTTTCCTGTGTGTGTGTGTGTGTGTGTGTGTGTGTGTGTGTGTGAAAGATATTGAATGTGTCTTGATAAGATGTATTGATAATAAAACAACATGCACTCAGTTTGGATTTGTAGTTTTTTCTTCATCTAATGTGTGTGGATCGCAACAGCAGAATTGTTCGCTGATCTGTTTTTAGCTGCTGTACTCTGGTTTAGACATCACGGTAATCGGTTGGTTTTTTTTCACATAAA
>NC_050193.1:17418380-17538380 GCF_008315115.2 Sander lucioperca
TACTCAGCATGTACAGCATTTACAGATATCTAGAAGCATTTTTTGCATTGAGTATATGAGAGTGAAACAGATAATGGAGGTAGAGAGAGCAGTATTATTAGTAGGCCTAGACTTCTGTCTGTTGGATCAGGTTCAGACCAGGGAGGGTTGGTGGTTCTGTGTCTGTGGGATTGGCTTCCTGTGATTGTAAATCTATCCCCTTGCTGTGTAATGGATGTGTGTGTGTGTGTGTGTGTGTGTGTGTGTGTGTGTGTGTGTGTGTGTGTGTGTGTAAGAGAGAGAGAGAGATCAGGGTGTGTCGTCAAAATTTCAGAGAAGCACATCAAACTCTTGACCTGTTTGTTTTCTCTTTCATGTCTTCTATTAGAGACAGGCCTCGCCCTGTTCCCCAGTATATTTTATCAGGGTTTTTGAGGACATCTTCCTGTTTTCTCATCTGCTTCCATTTTGATTTGCTGCTGTTTGCTGTTAATGCCAACTCAACCCTTAATCACTCTATGTTTACATCAAGTCTTTATTGATTCAGTATAAAGTAGATTCCTCATCATTAATTCCATTAGTAAAGCAACAGAGTAGGGCTGGGTATCATTTAAAAGTGATAGTGGGCCAATCACATGTCGTATATTAAATCAACGCTAGCAAAACCAAACAGATAGAACAAAAATTCAGATCTGGGTACAAAAAGGATCGAATGCAGGTATCGTTTGACTGGATTTTGATTTGATTTGATTTGATTTGATTTATTTAATTGTATCAAGAAAGCCTTACACATGAATAAAAAAGACATCAAATACAATCAAGGATAAAAACACAATAAAGTCCAGGACTTATTTCCATTGTGGTCCTCAACACATAACATCAGGACAAGACAATACATTGACAGAGTGTATAATAATCAATGACATAACATAAAAACATTTTTCTTAAATAAATAAAAATAAAAAGCTAACTTTCCCTTTGATCTATTCTGCAACCCTCTCTAATAACCAGGCCTTGATACTCTTTTTAAAAGAGTTCAGGCTGGAAATGACTTTAATATAACGATCTAACTTATTCCACTGAACTGCCCCTATATAGGCAAAGGTTCCTTTCCCTAACACTGTCTTAAATTTATAAGAACACAGGTCAGATATGCTGCTACGAGTATAAATATTATGTGTGTCCTTTACCTTAGTTATAAGACACGACAAAAAAATTGGGACACTACCAAACAATATTTTATGGATCATGGTCAGTCTTAACATAGTAACCCGAGACTCTACAGGGAGCCAGTTGAGCTCAACAAATTGTGACCTACCTATATGCAATCTATGGCCCATGTTCAGAATTACTCTTATTAATTTATTCTGTGCTGTTTGCAGCCTCCCTTTAAGTCGGTTTGTTAGGCCTTCAAACCAGGAGGTACATGCAAATTCAAAGTGGGTTAAAATTAAGGCGTTTGCTAAAATGATCTTTGTTGACCTTTCTAAAAATTTAGAGTTTCTGACTAAAAACTTTGTGAGCCCCGTGACTTTACTCAAAACCTTGTTGGCCATATTCCTGCCATCCAAGTTGTTTTCTAGGATGCAACCCAGGTATTTTACTGACTTTTTTGTACCGACCTCAACATTATTCAAACTGACCCTAAATTCCGAGCATCTACTCAATCTGTATTTTGAACCGAACAAGATAGCCTCTGTCTTACCCAAATGTAGGGACAGCATATTGTCAATCAGCCAGTTGTTTACAGATGAAAGCTCAGAGCTCAGGGTACTCTCTAATGTTGATTGTTGTTTATGAGACATTAAAAGTGCTGAGTCATCAGCGTACAAAAACATTTCACATGAATAGGAGTCTGCCATATCATTAATGTATGTTAAAAATAAGGACGACCCGAGAATGCTTCCTTGTGGAACGCCACATTCAACTACACTAGGGTCAGACAGCACTCCCCCTAAGACCACCAATTGTTTCCTCCCTGATAGGTAAGACCTAAACCACCCACAGGTGGAGCTGTCTGCCCCCAAGGCCTCAAGTTTGGCAATCAGTCTGTCATGATTCACCGTATCAAATGCTTTTTGAAGTTTTGATACTACTTGGTACTGGGTTATTTCGGTTGATACCTGAAAAGTACTGATACCCAGTCCTACAACAGAGCCATGTAATGATCACCACTCATCTGCTCAAGGTTTCTTTTCTTTAACAGAAATACTTTTTCATTCACTAATTACCACTTTAATCACCTTTGCTGTTTTTTTGAATCGCTGTAATGAAACTTTCAATAAAATGCAACACTTCCAGCTATTTCACATTAAAAGCCTTCTGGAGACTCAAAGGGTACAATTTCACCCTTACTTTTTAAGGCTTTTGGCGAAATGAAAGAGAGTAATGCCTGCACACTGACTCCAAACCACAAAATTAGTGCATGTTAGCATTGTCAGTGTGAACATGTTAGCAAGTTGACGTTAGCATTAAGCTCAAATCACTGCATTATCTGAGTACAGTCTCAGAGAGCTGGATGGCCAGGGCTTAATTTGAGCCTGAACACGCCGGAACATGTTCCGGCACCTCCGACGTTGGATCCGGAACCTTTTTTATTGGATCCCGCACCTCCTGTGTCACTATGAAAAATGAATCGCCTAAATGAAAAAAATAAATTACTGTTTGTGTAGTGTTCAATGTTGTTATCTGTCTTGTTAGTCTTTATTCCCCATTGAAGTTCCACTAAAATCTTGTGTTTGCGTTTTCGATGCGTTTTGAGGTGAATTTTCAGGGTAAGACAGAAGGGGGAGAGGGACGGAGGGAGGGGAGGCACTTCAAGTGACACAAGCGCTTGTGCTGGTTGAGATTACTGTTATAGCCTCATTTCACTCAGGGGAAAAATGTCAAAAAGACAACAAAGTTTGCTTAACTTTTTCAAATACGCTGGCCAGTCGGATCCCAAACAAGCAAAAACCGTTTCTGCCGATAAAGAATGTGGAGACCACGGTGTTTTTTTTGGTTAATTTAATAGTCCGATGGATAATTGCTGCTTGTGAAAACGATTGTTGCAGTGTATTTTACTTATAAAAAATAAAAATAAACATTGCCCTGATGTACACACAGCGTTGTTTAGTTTTTTTTTGTCAGAGAAGCTACGTAGGCAGTGTCATTGTTTTTTTTGTTTCTTTACGTCCAACCCCCGTTTTGAGTCGCCGGATCCACCCCCGCCCTGCGCTCCGGGACCTCCTACTTTACAAATTAAGCACTGTGGATGGCTATAGACTTGATTTCGAGAGCGGTGGCCTTTGTTGATATTTTTTTAAAAGCAGCTAAAGAAGTATCATTTTGGTCAGGCATTCGATTAGCCACATCGTGGATTGTATTTCTATGTATTTTTATGTTCCTTGCCTTTGAGATTTATTGTGATATTAATGTATTCATTTATGTGACCTGTGAAGCTCTTTGTGATTCTTTCTCTGATAACTATAGGTGCTATATATATTTTTTTTCTAAAGATTGTTTTTTGGGCATTTCCGCCTTTAATGGATAAGACAGCTAGATATCAAAGGGGAGAGAGAGGGGGAAAATATGCAGGAAATTGTCTCAGGTCGGACTCAAACCCTGGACCTTCTGCGTCGAGGCATAAACCTCTCTATATGTGCACCTGCTCTACCAACTGAGCTAACCTGGCCACTGTTGGTGCTATATTAATAAACTTTACTCAGCCTACTTTACATATGCTTACCATACACTAGAAGACTAAAAAGACTTTGAAAAGACTAAAATCTGACACCATCTCACATCCAAGGACTATCTGTCATAATGTCACCAAGTTTTTAGACAGTACACTATAAGATTTTGCAGAGACTGGGAATCTTGCAGGGTCGCAATATGCAAGACTACAACTAGATTCGTTTTGAAAAATGTAACCAAGCTGGCTAGCTAACGCTAGTGTTAGCTGTTAACTCAAGGGAAAGTTTGCTGATTTTCTGTTCTGCTGTACATGCAGATGAATGGCGGCAGTACCCGTGTTTGGTAAAACTCCGTTGGATGACTCACTTCAGAAGGGTTGAAAATCCCATTGGTTGTTTGACAATGTTCACGTGATTTAACACTACCAAAAAAAAAAAAGACTTAAAACTTATGACAAGATCAAACACGTTTGATTTTGTCGGAACATCAAGACAGGAAAAAGACTACTAAGAAGACTAAGAGTTTTATGACCACCTTACACCAAATGATTGAGACGACGGGAGCGCCCCAGCTCTAGCAAGTTTCTCATTGTTTCATTCCAATATTGGAAATTAGTCTGCGACAGTGGATTCGCTTGAAAAGTCGTTTGGTGTAAGGTCGGTATTACTTGTTTCTACCACTCTTCCCATGACCATAACTGAAAACTAAAAAAATCTCAGTATCTTCCCTAAAAACCCTTTTGCTTCCTGTTTGTCTCTATGACTCTCCCCTGCTTTCTCTTTCTCCCCCACCTCTCTGCATTTATCCTTCCTTACATGTCTCTCTCCCTCCCTTCTAACCTCCTTTTTACTCTTTGAGGCTTTGGCCGAATTTGGGCTTTTTAGGGCTGCTTCTGATATTTTTAGGTTGAAACAGTACAGTAGGTAGAGTTTTTTTATAACATCACTGTCAGTCAGTATGCCAGTCCTCTGTGTTTGTCATGTTAAGTCTCAAAAACACTTGTGATAATGACTTATTGACGTTTAAATGTAACACGTCAAGCATCAGTTGAGCCGATCTATCAGTGACCGCTTTAATTTCCACTTCTCTTCTCATCCTCTGTCCTTCCTCCTTTCAATTATCCACCCATCCTCCTCCATCCCTTCTTCCCTCCCTCCCTCCCTCCCTCATTCTCCATCTATCCATTTGTGTCCTTCTTTCCCAGCAGTCAGACAGAAATAGCCCTGTGTGTACCAGTAGTCAACTGGAATAGATCCATACCAGGACCTCACTGGATGTGTGTGTTACAGTACTACTCATATCACACACACACACACACACACACACACACACACACACACACACACACACACACACACACACACACACACACAAACAGGGTTAGACTTTCTCCATGGGCGTTCTCTGTTAGAAACCTGACATTTACATTCTGAGACGGATGCACCATCTTGCACATCAAAGCCCTCCTAAACTTGGCCTTTCTTCCCCTGCTCTCTCTCACACACTCTCACACATTTTCTGTTAATTTTAACACCAGACGTTTGCTATTTAGAGATGCATGTTTTTTTTTCAACCTAGACGGTTATTTTTATATTGAAATATTCAGGTAAATGATTTTTCTTGTCTTGCTGTACTGCACTCAGTATTTGCTGTTACATAATCTATTACCTCTTCTCTCCAAAGCAGCCTTTGAGAAAACGAAACAGCAAAATTACCAACCTCAGGGGTCCCATCGGTTAATAGGTTCACTGTGTAGCAATTACTTTGTATAAATCTGGGGTAATTTGGTGGTATTGATATCATTTTTTTATTTGTTACCACTAATGATACGGGTCTTAAGGCAGCTCTTGCACTATAGTAAATAAAATAGAACATATCCATATTAAATAAACTGACTGACATAGAAAAAGCCTGGGGCAGGGTCAGTCGGTGTGGCAACATTTTGCCTTCCCTGCAAGTTATGTAAACGAACTTGTGTTCAGGTGCCGCTCGTAAACTCATTGTGTATTCAGGTGCACCTCGTAATGATGTTGTCTTACACATAAAAAAGAATGACTTCTACAAAGTGAGACATAGAGCCCAGGTATCGTATCGGGAGTAAAGAAAAGTCGGATCGGGGCATCCCTACCCTCGAGTGGGTTAATCCAGCCCTATTACATACTTTATCATTACATGTTTGTGTCTCTCTCTCTGTTAGCCAATGTTGTCACAGTAAATTTTAAAGTGAGCCTATGTGATTTTTGTAAGAGGAAATTATATATTATTTATTTTACAAATAAAAACCTTATCAATAAGCAATGAAACACACCTTTGCTCAATTCAATACACTCAGGGGCTTTGCTTCTACAGCTTTACTCGGTCTGTTATGACCAATAGCATGGTGGCTGTAAGTTAGCAAACGTTAGATATACATATTGTTGTATTACTGCTATTACTGAGTCAGTTGCTGACTTTATTAGTCCTCTCATCTCTACTTGTGCTTCTGTTACGCTACATTGTAGCATTTAGGATTTAGTATGATTCAGAATGTGCATGTTACCAAACAATTAAATTACGACTAGTTGATAAACTGACAATCAGAATAATTAACCTGTGGCAAACAAAAAGCGAAATGTTCCAGCGTCTCAAATGTTAAGATTTGCTGCTATATTATTTTTTAATAAATATTTATATTTTTACCTTCTGTCTACACAACATCCGAACAACATAAGACTTCTGAAGAAGAAAGAAAAACTCTCAATTAGTATTATGAAATGTTAAAAGATTTCATAATGTAGGTAATGTTATATGCATTAGGTCCACACCCTCATCAGACTTAATACAGTAGCTCACTTTGGAAAACATGTCATTTTCCAGTCACACGCTGTTGACTTGATTAAACGTTAACTACATGCTCAACTACCAAGGTGTAATACTAAAATATTTGATTAATTTGTTGCTTCAAGAATCAATATGCGAAGACATTCCCCTGTGTGCGCGCGCACACACACACACACACACACACACACACACACACACACACACACACACACACACACACACACACACACACACACACACATATGCAGGCTCAGCTGTCGTTTGTGTCTTTGATAATTATGTGAGTATAGCGGCAGGGTAATTTACTGCTGGGTAATTGATCTGCACAATAATCAGAGATACTCATTTTTGCATCAACACACCCTGAGACACACACACACACACACACACACACACACACACACACATACACACACACACACACACACACAGAGAGAGACTCAGTGATCCAGTGTTGAATCAGTGCAGCCAGCCTGGTTTATGAGCTATATTAGGAGTCAGATTTGAGAGTCCCTCTCTGCTGAATATGACGCTCTGATAGTTCAGGGACCTAATGTCAGTGTCACGTGTAAGCGAATGTGCATGTGTGTGTTTTATGTGTATGCAAGTGATTACATTTCCGTAACTGACCATTCGCTCACTCCTGACATTGCCAAATCATAGCTTAGCCTCTGTCAAGATTTGGATTTCTCAACATGCCAAAACAGCGGTCGTGGTGCTGTAATAAAAGAGATATGTGGTGTTCAAAGAGGGTGATGTCTTTTTTTAAAGCCTTTCCAAAACCAAAAACACGAGAGTAACAGTGTGTTTATCTGCTTACTGTAAACAAAAGCTACATTTGTTAGCATATCCGGCCTACAGTAGTATTCTAGTGTTATTTCCAAGGCCAAAGAGCACATCATTAACTAACTATATTAGTTTATGGTGTTAGGTTACGTAAAAACAACCCTGTTAATGACTAGCATATGCACTATGTAGTATTTCCCCAGCCAATCCTGAATGCAACTATAGCAGAGTTAAGTCTAATGTTTTCAGCACTGTCCTGCTCTGTATTCAATTTGGGGAAGTCAGCAAACACAGCAGTGTTACCAACTTAGGGTTACATTTGCCAAACACATCGGTTTGTCCTCATCCTGAAAGAGTTTTCTCTTGTAGGGATGTGAAAATATGTATAAGTATGCACGCTAAACAGTCAAACAGGGGTTATGTTAAGGCAGCGTGTCTATGTTCCCCGGGTCCTATGTTCCCCTCTTTGTATGAGACTGGGGAACATAGGACCCTTTTTCAAAAAAAGGGTCCTATGTTCCCTGGTCTGTTACTTTTTCCACCATTACTGCCAAATTCCATGGCAAACAGGCATATGTAGGCCTACGGGGTGTTTGACGCGCATATGCACTAACCCTAACCCTAACCCTAACCCCGGGGAACATAGGACCCGGGGAACATAGGGATGACCCCTATGTGAAAATGAAATATGGTAACAGTATGGTGTCACATTTTTTCTTATCACACAACTAACAAACTCTACACTAAAATACAAGGAAAATGCCGCTCCTTTATGTCCATGTCTTCTACATGGATCAACTGGTGAGGATGCTGACTTTTTGCCTGGGACATGTACCTTTATCCTCAGTCTTTTAGCATCACATGTAGCCACCAAGTGCATATTTAAGACCCTTTTACAAGATAGTAGTTTAAAGTAAGTCAGCTGGAATCATTAAAATCACCCGGAAATATTTGAAACTAACACACGGAGCTAACGTTAGCTTAATAAGTTAGCTAGCTACAGCTGATCAAATTCGCCAGTGACAAGAGTGACAATGTCATGTTAGCCAAAGAAAACGTCAGCTAGAAACGAGAAGCCTGCGATTGTTTACCCCTGCCTGAAGTTAAGGACTCAATGTTTTAACATTTCTAAGAAATTCAAGTGGCTAAATCTGCTAACGTTATCTACCGTGCAAAAGCGTAAAGTATAACATTAGCAACACTAGCTAAGAGGGCCTGTGCGAATGATCAATTGCACGTGTTTGCGTTTTTGTAAAAAAGCTTCAGTTCTACGTCATGTTTGCAATACTGGTTTATTGTGTCTGACTTGTTGTGTGCCTGTGTGTGTGTGTGTGTGTGTGTGTGTGTGTGTGTGTGTTTGTGTGTGTGTGTGTGTGTGTTTGTGTGTGTGTGTGTGTGTGTGTGTGTGTGTGTGTGTGTGTGTGTGTGTGTGTGGGTGTGTTTGGTGGGGAGGCGGGGGGCTCTTTTCCAGAGCCAATTTTTAGCCTGAAAGCTGGAGATAACACAGCACTGCTCGGAAGGGGAGTAAGAGGATGACAGAGAGAGGGGAGCCGAAAAAGCAACTGAGAGAGAAAAGGAAATGGGAGTTTACAGGCCAACCGGGATGGAATAAGAGGATGACGGAGAGGAAAAGAAGGAGAAGAAAAGGGAGTGCAGGAGCAGAAGGAGGAGAGAGGGCTGGAAGAAAGAAGAGAGGATTAGAAAGAGGAGAGGAGGGTGTAATGGGAGCAGGAGAGAGTTGAAGTGGAGAATGGCGGGTGAGTGGAGGACCCTTGGTAGAAGAGCGGGGAGGAGGAGGAGTAGAGGTGATGTGTGTGTGTGTGTGTGTGTGTGTGTGTGTGTGTGTGTGGGGGGGGGTTCATTATGAGTCATGCCCAGGGAGGCTGAGTGCCGCTGGGGAAACAGCTCACTGACAGTCCCAGGCATCCAAAGGCCTTCTGGAGCTTCACATAATGTGTGTGGTGTCATCAGGGAGAAGAGGGAAAGATAGACGGATAGAGGTTAAAGTAAAACTGGGACACAACAGTTCTCCTCTCCTCTCCTCTCCTCTCCTCTCCTCTCCTCTCCTCTCCTCTCCTCTCTTCTCTTCTCTTCTCCTCTCCTCTCCTCTCCTCTACTCCCTTCACCTCTCCTCTCCTCTCCTATTTTTGGTCCAAAATAGAGTAAAAAAAGTGTGGAAGTGGAAGTGTAGAGGCGGTGCAAATTCTGTAAGGACTGGTCAAGGCTCGATTTAGGGTGGAATATCCTATTACCGGATGATTAGTCTCGCACTGCCAGACCTTCCTCCACAGCGCTGCTGAGGAGGGTCTGGCAAGTCCACACAACATTCTGGGATGGGAGAAAAACGTGCTCTGGTTTATTGGCATTTCTCTAAACCAATCACAATCGTCTTGGGCGGTGCTAAGCGCCGAGTGGAGCCCTGGTGCCGCTGCAAAGTAACCTCGGGAAGGAACTTGTTTTGGTGGAACGTGTGTTCGTTCAAAAGTTGTTTTAGTCGTGCAACAGAAAACTCAGATTGGACAGATAGTCTAGGTAGCTGCCTGGAATTACCCTGCAGAGATCTGAGGAGCAGTTAACCATAGTCCTCGACCGGAGTTTAAAATTACTACACAAAGAAAGGGGAAGGTAAAGGGATATCCCAAAACGGACATTCGAAAAGAGTGACATCCGGCGGAATTTCTGGCAGAATGACCGCAATCCCGGAAGTGGAATGTCGTGGATATAGACTACCGGATGATGGACAATTTGCTGGACTACAGTCGCTTGTGGGCTGTGTGTGTGTGTGTGTGTGTGTGTGTGTGTGTGTGTGTGGACATTTTTATTTGTTTGACAGGGTTTGTTGTGTTTTTTTCTATTTTATTTAGATTTTTATTTTTCTTGATTTTGTTATTGATTTCTGGGATTGTTATTCTTCTCTGACAATGGTCCAAAAAGGGACTTTGAAAACCTCTCCTCTCCTCTCCTCTCCTCTCCTCTCCTCTCCTCTCCTCTCCTCTCCTCTCCTCTCCTCCCAGCCCTTGCCCTTTTATTGCATAGGGGCAGTTTTACTGCAGCATTGCAAAGCCAGACGGATCTCTCTCACACACACACACACACACACACACACACACACACACACACACACACACACACACACACACACACACACACACACACACCTTGTTCTGCTTTATTAACGCCCCAAGGCTAACTAGAAAGGTCGTACAAGTTTTTTTTTCTTTATCTCGCTCCATCTTTGTCTTTCCATCTCCCTGCATCTCTCTATTTCACCTCCCCCTCTCCTCCTCTCACAGTCTAAATACAGCGAGCAATCACAATATTCCGTAATAGCCTGAGCCCACGCCTTTGGGTTGTAATAGAGGGACAGGGAGCAAAAGAGAGAAAGAGAAGGAGCGAGAGTCAGATGGAAGAGATATTGATAAGTGATGAATGACAGAGTGGAGAGAAATGGTGAAAGATGAGAGGGTGAAGGTGGGGGGGGAGAGGGGGGGGGGGTGTAAAGCAGCAGGATGAGGTGGTTGGCTGTGCTGCTGTTGTGTTAAACCCTGCAGCTCTGAACGCTGGCTTATTCCTGGCCATGATCACTACAACACTGGTGATGAATTTGTCGCCTCAGTCGCTCTTTCCTCTTTATCATTTTCACTCCACTCATAACAGCCTGCAGCGTAGTTTTTCCATCTCCTCATGCTTTTGGCCTCTCTCTCTTTATTTCACAGATTTATTTTCTGTGGTGTTGACATTTCTTTTTTTATTTGTTTCCTTCCTATTTTTTCATATCTTATCTGTCTTCTCCCACTCCTACACTAAGATTTTCCAGTTCCTCTTTCATTAGACTGTCCTCACTGTAGCGATGATAGCATTTGTGGCTTGTCCACATGTCTAAAAGGAACTATGTTTACATTTACCAGATAAGGACCTCTTGTGGCCGTGTGAATAATGACTGTTATCAGTCAGAAGATTAACATTTGGGGTGGGATTGTTGTTTGTGAGATAGGGAGCTAAATTCCTGCAATTCAGCAATTTCTGTTATTGATAATTGGACATGTGTGAACAATAAATAGTTGGTTAATCATTGAAAAATTACACAACACAATGTTTGTGTCATGTCAAAGTTCATGTTTTTCTACAGCATTTCTAAACTACTGATGTGGCCCATAATCACTGCAAAATCCTAGTACATTTAAGATTGAAGTCATACATTTAACAAACATTTAAAGGTCCAATATGTAATATATTTACTGTAATAAATCCAAAAATGACCCCAATGTGTCATCAGATATTAAGGAAACATGCTAAGTTGAAAATACTATCTTTTCTGACAACAATGCTAATGCCAGTATTTTCTCCTTTTGAAATTTCCGTTCTGTGACAGAATTTCTGTTTGTGTTTTGGCTTGTGTGTTGGTATCAACTGTACAGACAGCCAGTCCGTTGCCAGATATACCTGTGAAAACGTAAACCCAGTGCGCTACAGCTGTAACGGTTAGTAAAGCCATGGAAGCAGCAAACAAACGAACGGGATCAACGGAGATAGATTCTACCCGACCTAAAAAAAAAAGAAAAAAAAAAAAAGGCATGTTTCTAACGTGCGTGACCACAGACGTAACAAACCCCAGGTAAATATTGGAGATGTATTTGAAAGATGGAGACAGCTGAGAGCCCAAGGTCACAGAGTTGGCTAATTTCCTCCTGAACAGGTAAGCATTAGCTTCAGGCTAATTTATCACGCTTACAAGGGACGGGCATTTTATGTCATTTCATAGCTGTCAGTATTACATATTACACCTTTAAATTAGAGTAACAAAACAATGCCTTCACTTAAAGAGATAGTTTGACATTTTGGGAAATATAGCTTTCTTGCTGAGAGTTTATACTACTCTTGTATCTGTACAGTAAATGTGAAGCTGCAGCTTGTTAGCTTAGCTGGAAACCGAGAGAAAAAAGCTAGCTGGGCTCAACCAGCTCCTCTTTAGCTCACTAATTAACATGTTATATCTCGTTTGCTTATTGCCCATGCGAAAACCGAAGTGTAAAAAGGACAAGTTGTAGTTTTTACGGGAGGCAAGCTTTTTCTTTCTGTTGCTAGTTTTTATGCTAAGCTAAGCTAACCTAACCAGCTGCTGACTATAGCTCCATATTTATCGCACAGATATGATAGCGGTGATCTTTTCATCTAGCTCCTAGCAAGAAAGTGAATATGTTATTTCCCAAATATGTTTACTTCATGTTGCGGGCATTATTTTAAGGACATAAATTAGATGAGACCTAACATGCAGATCTAGCATCTTAAACAAACCCTTTTTTTTCTAATATTAGCGAAAAAGGTTGTAGCCTTCAACAGCAAATAGCTGTTACCAAGACATGGAAGACATAGAATCTTCTTCTTCCGGCTATTTTCCCCTACTGGGGCATAGGCCGCCTACAAGGATTCTCTAGCCGTCTTGGTCCTGAGCAAGCCTCTCCAGCTGTCCCCAAGTGTGGCCTTCATCGGCGTCCAGGTCTTGCCGCCAGCTGTTTCTGGGTCGACCTCTCTTCCTTTTCCCTTGGGGATTCCATGGAAGGTACTGTCTGGTGATATTGGAAGCCGGTCTGCGGAGGGAATGCCCTAACCATCTCCAGCGTCGTTGGATGATCTCTTTGTGTGCTGGCAGTTGGTTTGTGCTTTGCCAGAGTTCTTGGTTGCTGATGGGATCAGGCCAACGGATCTGGAGGATGCATCGCAGACATGTGTTGATAAATGTCTGGATCTTTTTGGTGGTGGTGACGGTGGGCCTCCAGGTTTCGGCGCCGTAGAGAAGGACTGACTTCACATTGGTGTTGAAGACCCTGATCTTTGTTTTGATGGTTTTGAAGTCCCTTGAGCTCCATATATTCTTCAGTTGGAGAAAAGCTGTCCTGGCCTTTCCGATCCTCACCCTCACATCTGCTTCGGACATAGAATAAGTTACATCAATATTTTCCAGTGTTAGTAGTTTTATTTAAGACAATAAGCTCTTACATTGATGAGTTGAGTGATTCAGTTATTTATGGTGATTATCCGACTATTCATTAATCGTCACTCCTTATTGGGAGACAGCTGTTTGCATTCTCTCTCATCATTTAAGCTATGACTATGATCTTTCTGGAACCTCAACCAAGTTCTCTCTGTGTCGTTTGTAACAGTTTTTTTAAAAAGGGCAATGGCGCTCAACCTAGTTTGTTGTTTAGTTAGTAAGTCTTGTTATCCTCCTTTTTCCATCTTCTCTTCCCTCTTACAGTGGAACCTATACTTTACCACTCAGTTGACCCTCTCTTCTTCCTCCTCTTCTCCCGCCTCCCTCCCTTTTTGCTCAAAGACAAACGTGGCTCCTGTGATGAAGGAAGCCAGAGGGGAGCACATAATGATGTCCTGTGACTTACTGTAAATGTCCTCCAGGTGTTGACTATGTGGAGGACTTCCATTCTGTGTGTGTGTGTGTGTGTGTGTGTGTGTGTGTGCGCGTGCGTGCGTGCGTGCGTGTCTGTGTGTGTGTGTGTTTGTGTGGGTGGCTGCCTGTTTTGTTTGCATGTTTGTCAAAGGCAACATGTTATGGGAAACCCTTATATGTGCATTTGTGTGGGTGTTTGTGCATGTACTGTAACTACAGGCTATTCAGTGTGTGTGTGTGTGTGTGTGTGTGTGTGTGTAATCAGAGTGTAAATGTTCCTGTAAATGACAGTTATTTGATGGCTTTTGGGTTAACAGAGTGAAAATTGCACTCTGTTGGTGGGTTAGCCTAATTTGTGTGTGTGTGTGTGTGTGTGTGTAAGGTGGTCATTGTCTGTTCAGTATAGTCCTCACAGTGCTGCCCTGAGGTCTGCACCAAAGAGGGGCCACTAAGTCAGTCATCACACTCAACAAAACAAACACACACACACACACACACACACACACACACACACACACACACACACACACACACATACACACACACACACTAAGCAGCACAATTCACAGGGAAGCCTGGCAAAATAAAGTTAAGTCTACAAGAGAATACACTTCATAACACACACACACACACAATGTGATTTACAGAGTAATCAATAAATGAAACTAAATCAAACAGCATGAATATGACCATGTCTTTCTGTGGTTTCTAGCTGTGTTTTGGCATCAAACCCAGAAAACATGACCTCATTTGTTAATCTATCCTCTCTCAATCACTTCCTGTCTTGTTGTCTCTTCTTCTGTGTCCATGGGCTTGTAGGGCTATACTTTTACTGTGTTCAGATCCTCTCAAGTCGATAGCTGCACAATCAACATCACTAGATTTAATTTACTAGTGTGTGTATTTGGCCATATTTACTGTACATATCAATCAATATGAATATAGGCCATCCTATAACCCAAATACTAAAGTCCAAATGAGTTCTGCATCTGTGTGGCCGTAAGGGTTCCACGTGACGTAGCTTTTTGTCATTTACAAAACGTGGACATCAGGGGATAAATTGGTTCAGGGCTGTCTGGGGCTCAGCCCAGTACCTAGGACTACGCTCTTCTGTGTTGTCAAGGGATGCTTAACTTAGCACATCTACAACAATGTGTCCTAATAATTCATACAATCACTAATGACTAAAACCTTTTTTCTTCGTAGCTGTAGAGAACTGAGTCCTAAATAGGGTTGGGTACCGAAACCCGGTGACCCTAAACGACCGGTATCTACAGGACTGAATGACCACACAGATTTCTGTGACATTTAAATGCCTGCGCTGCTCTCTGGTGCTCCGAAAACGTACAGGCAACAGAAGCACTGCATGTGACGCTAGTTTACACTACACTTGGCACCAGGTTGTGTTAGCCTACTGTTAGCTAGTAGCCAGTAGCTAGCTTAAACACAGTTAAGATGCTGACAGCTAAACGGTCTAACGTGTGGCTGTATTTCACTCAAAAGGATTCCAACACCCAGATGTACAACAGTCTGCAGCTAAAGACACACTGTAGCCTAGCTGCACTTTTCAAGACCCTGCTGGAGTTGGAGTTGTAGTTGTAGAAGAAACAACACTGACGAGACTTCATGTGCCTTCAATTGCACCTTGTAAGCTCATGGTGTTTTAAAGTGCAACCTGAGAAACTAGCTGTTTTTGTAGTAGTACCCTAGTAGTAGAAGTACCCTTCTTGCATCTAGTGGTTCTTCTTTTTGTTGTTTAACAGCAATTGACTGGTGAAATAAGTTTGACCATATGGTCTTAGCAGTGAACAAGCCGTTCTCTATTGTCACCAACTCTCTGACTGTTTTGTGCTCTTCTTTATTAAGTATTGGTTCAGGCACCATTTAGGGACCAGCACCGTTTTCAAAAGTATTGCTTTAGTACCAATATTAAAAAAAAAAGAACCCTAGTCCTAAATGAGGTCATATAAGAACTTGTGAACATCAGAACTTTCACGAGATTTCCCTTTTATTCTTCGATTCCTCAAAAGATACCTAGCAGATTACACAGTATGTGTGTGTGTGTGTATGTGTGTGTGTGTGTGTGTGTGTGTGTGTGTGTGTCCGGGTATAGCTTCAAGTGTTATGCACTCTGCTCTTAACATTGCAGGAAGAACCCAAAGGCAGCAGTTGACCCCATGTTCATCTTTTAAGAACATGTCTGTGGTAGACAGTATTATACTTGGGGTGATGTAAATCAGCACAGACAGGAAAGAGAAAAGAGGGAATCGTCATATGTTGCTTCCTCCAGCGCTGTCCCACTTTGCATTCAAACACAGCCATGGAATTAGAGATACCAAAGTATTGGTCCAGGAGTAGTCTCGCTTTGCCAAACCCACGTTTGGCAAAGGAAAACGTGCTCTGGTTTAATGGCATTTCTTTAAACCAATCAGAATCGTCATGGGCAGTGCTAAGCTCCGCACAGAGCCGCTGCAAAATAGTCGTGCGAGAGAAAACTCAGATTGGACAGATAGTCTAGCTAGCTGTCTCAGTTTACCCTGCAGAGATCTGAGGAGCAGTCAAAAATAGTCCTCATTAATCCACCGAATTTAAAATTCCAACTGAAAGAAAGTAAGGAAGGAAAATACATGCATCTGGCGGAATTTCCTGAGGCACCGGAGCAATCCCGGAAGTGTAACGTCAAGGATATAGATTAGTCCAGGAGTAATTTACACCTGATAATACTAGATAATAACAGCCGACAGATGTTAAGACATCTTGCTTTGCATTTGACCTGTCACATAACATATCTTCGTGTCTTATAGAACTTCCTTGGCGAGTTTCTCCGGTAGCGTTTACATTGTTATTATTTCATACTCTGCTCTAGTGACGGCAATGTCGACCACTTTGGGTTAGACCAGACTAAAATATCTGTAACCAATTACTGGATGGATTCCTATAAACTTAGGTACGGACATTCATGTCTTCCTCAGGATGGATTATAATAACTTTGGTTAACCCCTAACTTTTCTTTTATCGACATCATCTGCTGTGCCTAAGTCCAGCCTCACAGCATGGCTGTAGAATCAGTTTAATCCGGTTTCCCAATGACACCAACAGTTAGATACAACAAAGATTTGCTAACAAGGACTGCCAGCAGTGTTTTCTGTTTGCCTTGTATTTATCCCATTTACTAATACTCAGCCTTTGAAAGGCAGTGTTTCTGTTGTCAATTACCTCCAAATGCCTCTCATGATTCTGCCTGTAATGGCTTTTACCCAAGAAGCAGATTTAGTCTTGCTATAGATCAGACATTAAACTCCATTATCCAACTATTGATGACATTTGTTGTGTTGCACAGCTGTCTCAAAGGCCTCTGCCATTGCAAATGCACATTTGGAACAAAAATATCTCTGTCTGTACTGTCATACTGGACTTTAAGATACTAGCGCAGTGCCCGTTCCGAACATGCCTGTTTGGAATGGGCCGATTGCTTGGCCTCCTGTATTGCTGCTTGCAGCTTTCTCCAGAACCATTGTACTCCGAAATAACTTACAGAAGGCCCCCAAAGCACTTATTAATCCAACTGTAGGCCTACTGACTTACTGTGTACTTGTACTTCAGAGGAAAACATACATTTACCTGACAGAGAACGTTGCAGCGTGGCTCAATCAGTCGCTGCTCGGCTGCGACTCATCTAGAGATTCAGCGTGTCCCCTATTTCATCATTTGCATGGAGGGTAGACAGCAATGAGTTTTTGACGGATGGTCAGTTTTTGGCAAGACACCTGCAGCTGGTGAATCACAAACAGACACACGCACAGAGATATCCCGATTTATAGATAGATAAACCAGGGTCCATAATGTATCCGATATCAGAGAACAGGAGTGCTGACTTCGCAGAAAGTCTTCCTTTCTCATCCTTATGAATGAATTACTTGTATTGCAGGATCAGCAATCCTATTCTGGGTGGTTTAGTACATACTGGCCCAGATTTACTGTCAATTGTTGTATCTCACACAATGCGAGGATTTTGGGTTAGAGACACCATGCCTTATTACCGTAGCTAATCTGCAAAAATTGAAAATGGCATACATTCATTTCAAGCATCATCCAACACACTGTGTTTGTGAATCCTATTTTCCTAAGATAGATCGGGTGTGTTGAACTGAGGTTAATCGTAGAGTACATGCAAGATTGGTACTGTAAGTGGCCTGTTTTTATGTTTTATTGGATGGGAAGAAGTATTTGTGCCGGTTCACATAGGGAGGCAAAAGAGCGGCCAGGGATGATTAGATTCTCCTAAATGAAGATCAGTGAAAAACGGGTCAGAAGAGAGAGACAGAAAAATCATTCAACAAAGAGCTGAAGAGGAAACAAATTGTGTTGGAATGATAATGAGGCGAATTTAATAACCAAAACTGGAGAATGGTGGAGGGTCAGGGAAAGAGCAATGTAAAAGGAAGCAGAGTTCGGGAAAGCATTGAAAACAGAGCGAGAGAGACAGAGAAGGCAGAGAAAGATCTTTATACAGCAGACACATGGTCTCTATTGATCACTGAGCCATGGTACTGTCCCCCGGGTGTGTTGTGGTCCTCTGTAAGTCTCTCTTTGCTCGGCTGTCTGCGTGGGTGTCGTCATGCCGTCTGCGTGTCTCAGCGTGTTAGGGATACAGAGAATGGAAGTGGCGTCTGTGTCTGCACTTGGACTTTGTTGTGTTTTGCATTTCTCCAGGCAAACGAGCTCAGATGCGAAATGACAATCAGACTAAAATGGAGGGGAAGGGCCAAAAAACTCCAGCAGCAAATGCATGTTTTGGTCCTAGATTAAAGAAACTGTCCTCCCCTAGTCTGTCATTGCCAGACCTTCCTCCACAGCACTGGGGAGGAGGGTCTGGCTTGTCCACACAGCATTCCGGAATGGGAGAAAAACATGCTCTGTCAGGGTTATTGGCATTTCTTTTAACCAATCACAATCGTCTTGGGCGGTGCTAAGCGCTGGACGGCGCAGCGGTGACTCTGCAAAATAGCCTCTGGAAGGAACTTGTTTTGGTGGAACATGTGTACGTTCAAAAGTTGTTTTAGTCGTGGAACAGAAAACTCAGATTGGACAGATAGTCTAGCTAGCTGTCTGGATTTACCCTGCAGAGATCTGAGGAGCAGTTAACCACAGTCCTCATAAATCCACCGGAGTTTAAAATTACAACACAAAGAAAGAGGAAGGTGACAGACATCCGGCTGAAAATGAGGGACAACCGGCGGATTTTCCGGTGACACCTGAACAATCCCGGAAATGAAATGTCGTCAATTTAGACTACTCCTCACCCGACAAACAAACACAGGACCTTCACGCAGGAGAGCAAGGTTCGAGGCCCATTTGAAAATATAAGAAAACGACGAGTGTTTGTTAACTTGATGAACGTCACGTTCAGTGTCACGTGCGTAACCTTTAGGAAGTGAAGTAACGTGTGATTTGAACCCAAACCACAATCTTTTTCTAAACATAACCAAGTAGTTTTTGTGCCTAAACATTACCAAACTGTGACTATTTCACAACGTTAAAGACATGTTTAAAATCGCGACCTCTACTTTCAAAATGCGGCCATCGTTTCTCTGGTTCAGATATGGGGTTGTATTTCCGCCACCTGCCGCTATTTCGTGATACGCTCCTGTGGGTCGTATTAGAGGGTAGGGAACAAACGACTCAGATCGTCGAATGGTTTGGGGGACTTGTTGGATTGAAAGTTTAAACACGGACTTCTACACAGCCAGGGTTTGGGCTTCCACTCCAGCAGGTTCTACAATTGCGTGCATTCAGACACTTTGATTCAAAGTGTTCACCAAATCATATATATTGCATTACCATCAACATTGTCATCAGTCTATCAGTGATGTACCCTTGTGGTCTTCTTCATACTAACCAGTTCTGCCTGAGTAACAAAGTAGGGCTGTAATAGTTCGACGCTTTGAAGCTTCATTCTTAACGTTGACACTCTAATTTGAATTCATTCATTTGAAATCTATTCATTCTGTTTAGACCCGGTATTTCTGCACAGTTGCACATAAAGATTAGGCTACACTAGTATTATCAGTATTGTACTATTTGCAGAATTAGATTCCAGTGGTGGCTAGTATGTTTATGACCCATGTGATCCAAACATTTCTGCATACAAAGGGAGGCAGCACCACATATTTTAGCAACTACGCCTCAAGTGTCAATGAAATTTGCTTTGGACGTTAATGGTCCCAAGATGATGTCTTTAGAACTCGCTAACATGGTAACATAAATAACGTTGTGGCTAGAAAGCCATTAAATGTATTGAGACCATTGATGTTCCCAAAAGCGTTAAAACCTTTATATTTTCAACACATCTGTGAACCTTCTTTAGTCTAAATTGTCTAATGACAGCTTAAAGGCAATTTACTGAAACATTTGAATGGAAAATTGCCATTAAATTTGATGAGCACATTGTTGGTCTAAATCAGACAAGTCACACAAGAAATGGAAAAAAAAAAAATAAAAAATAAAAATGAACAAGAAGCAACACAGAACAGATGCTTTCTTGTTTTCACTAATGGCATTCAAACATGTTCTGGATGTGTGGGTGCGTGTGTGTGCGGGTGTGGGTGTGTGCGGGTGTGGGTGTGGGTGTGGGTGTGGCAGCATGTGTGTGTGTGTGGGTGTGCGTGTGTGTGTGTGTGTGTGTGTGTGGGTGTGAGTGTGGGTGGGTGTGTGGGTGCATGGTTCTGACAAGACATGTTAGCCATCAGGCAGATAACCTTGATAGCGGGTGAGAAAGCTGTTGCTAGGTAACTATGGAGCGCCAGTGTACCTCTCTGACTGTGGCAGTTGCAACACTTCCACTCCAAGGTCTTACGGGCAATGATAATCAATACATCAAACACTTATTTCATCTTTTTTTTTTTATTTAGTTTTGGTGGCAGCTGCTTAAAGAGACATTTAAAACTGCACTTTACCCTGTTCTGCTGAAGCATTTCAAACCACTCTTGTTGGAATATAAGTAAGAAAAAATTATGAAGCAGTCACGAACAGATGGAGCCTAAAGCGCTTTAGATGTGCTTGTTGCCCAGCTCTACTAATAGAAGTTATGATAAAGGAAACATGGATCTCATTTCCTTGTCTGTGTGAGTCTCCTGTGGGTGACACAGAGACTTAATCGACACAGAGACAATAATCACACTGATTATTCCTGTAACAGTGACGGTTACGCAGTTGTTTACACAACGTCACTGCTGTTCTCCAGCAGCAGGATTTGTTATTATCCACATTAGGTCTTAACACATAATTGGCTATTATTAATCACATATGGAGTTAGGAAGTGACCAAAATCTAGACACATACTATGACACATCTGTTTTAAAGATGACAAAAGGTATTAATATTTTTTGTTGTTGTATTGAATGATGCGATTTATTTTCTGCTTCCCTCCTATATTGGTTTCTTCTTTTTTTTATTTTATCCTAAGGAATATATAAAAAACTTAGAGCATTGGGGGGGTCCGGTGAATGAATGAACAACACATAGCACAGCAACACAATCCACACTAGCCCAACGCAAGTAGCGCATTAGAACTGACTGCCAAGCTGACTTATGCCACAACCGGCCAAATTGAGAAAAGGAAAGCCACTGACCTACCTTACAGGTTCCAGACAAGGCGAGTGGAGGGTCCGAGTTTTAAACTGATTAGGTGGAATGTTTTCATAACCCAATGTGTACTTCTAGCTTTGGTTGCTCAAGACAGTAGGCTACACACAGCTACTTATTTCACCTGTAGTATCTTTACTCGTTGATGCCCGGGAACCATGTCCGTTATTTTGGAGCATTTCGCTGCCTCCTTCTCCATAATTTTTTTCCTTTTGAGTCTGACCTTCTCAGCGCCACCTTTCCCTTTTCTTTTTTGGCTTTCCATCATTAGACTCACACACTGTCTGTTAAAGTTACCGAAAAAAAACTCCGCTACTGCACATGGAGGTCAACCAGATGTGTGACCTCTCCGCTCCGCGCTGTGTGTTCAGCTCTGCTTATCTGCGTTGCAATGCTTCATTCTGCGTCTCCGAGATAGAGACCCGAGGCGTCCCCCCACTCTGATTGCAGGTGGTCAACTTTCAATGGGGCCGGCTTTTTGGACAACAATGTCGGTTAGATAATAGGGCTGCAAAATACATTGTCTTTTTATTGTCATCGCGATATCAACTGGCGCAGTAAACACAGTAAAAGGCCGCAACATATCGCGAAAGACACAATTTGTTCAATAAAAGAATGATGGAAAGGATTTCCTTTCATTTGTTTTAAATTCAACAATTTGTTGTATTTTTTGCAGAACGCTGAAAGCAGCAGAGATGCAGAACTGAGTCATATTGATTATAATATGAAGTGATAGCGTTATGGCTATAATCAACAACGTTATCGCAATATCGCAGGTTTTCCTCATATTGTGCAGCTCTATAAGATAATAAGAGTTGTTTCAGTGTGAGTTTAATCAAGGAGCACTCTTGTATCCATGGAGACAGCCTCCCATGGTTAGCCGAGTGTGTGTGAGTGTGTGGTCAAAGCAGGGGTTAGAGTTTCACCATGTGTATAAATAGCAGGTTATAATGGAAACACATCCCCCGTCCTGGTAAAATCCTGCAGGGTTACAGTACAGTGCACTACTACTACTACGACCACATGCTCCTCCGGCTAAATCCTCCTATAATTTTACATAGTGATGAAAAAAACAGGAAATAAAACAAATGTCTAAATTAAAGACATTGCAATAGTGACACAAACTTGCAATCACAAGACACTGAAAAGGTTACAAGTGAGCATGAAGTAAACAGAGATAAACTGGACTGGACTGTTGGCTTAGCCCCACCCCTTAGATACGTTTCACACTTTGTTCTCATGTGGTAAACATGCAGCTTATAATGATAACGGTGGAAAAGTTACCATCAAAAGTGATTTATAGTGTGGCCGGGTTAGCTCAGTTGGTAGAGCAGGCGCACATACTGTATATAGAGGTTTACTCCTCGACGCAGCAGCTGTGGGTTCGGCTCCGACCTGTGGCCCTTTGCTGCATGTCATTCCCCTTCTCTCTCTCCCCTTTCATGTCTTCATTTGTCCTGTGAAAATAAAGGCCTAAATATGCCCAAAAAAAATATTTATAGTTTTTGAAATAATGGGTCTCAGACAGAGTTGAACAAAAGCAGCTTCTCATTTCTAAGCAGTGACCGTCGATTTTGCAGAAATGACTGTTGATCGCAGATTTTTATCAGTTGTAGCCATGCCCCCAGGAAGTGAGCCGGGCTTTAAAGGCAATTTGACATAGCGGCCGAAACGGTGGAATAACAACTTCCGGGTCCGTAACGTGATGCCATGGGGCGAAACATTTCCCCATAGATTTATGTGCTGAAAGACATGTCTGTATATGAGTGGATACATTTTTTTTAAGACCCCACAAACTCTGGTGGATTTCTGAGGACTATGGTTAACTGCTCCTCAGATCTCTGCAGGGTAAATCCAGACAGCTAGCTAGACTATCTGTCCAATCTGAGTTTTCTGTTGCACGACTTGAACAACCTTCGAACGTACACATGTTCCACCAAAGGCTATTTTATAGTGCCGCCGTTAATGTGTCCAGGGCTTAGCGCCGACGATTGTGATTGGTTTAAAGAAATGGCAATAAACCAGAGCACTTTTTTTCTCCCATCTCAGAATGCTGTGTGGACTAGCCAGACCCTCCTTTGCAGTGCTGTGGAGGAAGGTCTGGCAATGTGAGTCTAGTGGAAGCAGCACTGATCTTTATACATCCATGGTTATAGCTAGTAATCTTAAGGCAACGCTAGCTTCTTTAAACTATTATCTCACTTTAAAAGGATCTTGAATATGCATTTGATTGCTACATACATAATATCACTCTAAAGGACTAACTAATGCAAAAAGTCACCATCATCTTTACTTGATGATCCATCTGAAAAACATCTTACTTTAAATAAAAATAACATTAAAATAACATTGTATTGCAGTGGAGAGCTAGTTATTCCTGGCATAAAAATATGGAAAAATGTAAGATCAGACTGTACTGTTCTGACATAATCCTGTTTAGCCGCTTAGCTTACATACTCGTTCATAATTTCAAACGGTATGTTTTCACTTTTAATTTTACAAGATGAAAGGCTTCTGGGGTGGAGATTAACATCATCTCAGTAAAGGTTGGCTGGGAGTGCAGGAGTGTAAACGTCCCAGAATACAATACAGAGCAGCACAGAGCTGCTACTCTAAACTCTGATAGCACCCAGGGCAGGCTTCGGTGATACTACACAGTGTGGAACCCCCACATAACCCCACAAACTAAGGCATGTTGTTAATGATATGCTGTTTGGAAGAAACACAAATGCCAATTACTCCACTTTCTTAAAGAGTGCACATCTCTTACAGTAGGGCTGCACAATATATCATTTTTTTTTTTTTTTCGTCATCACGATATCAACTGGCGCAATAAACACATCACGAAAGGCTGCGACATATCGCGAAAAACACTCTTCACTTTTTTGTGTCGGTTGCAAGAAAATATCAGCAGAAAACTGCACTTTAAAATGTAACTTTCATTCTTTTTTTAGTGGTGCCTCTTATGTCCAAGTCAATGTTCAATTTGTTCAATAAAAGAATGTTGGAAATGACTTCCTTTCATTTGTTTTAAATTCAACAAGCAGTTTGTTGTATTTAAGCAGAATACTGAAAGCAGCAGAAATGCAAAAGTGTGTACCCTTTACTATCTGTTAATTTATCGCAGGTAATATGATATTCAACAACGCATATTTTCCTTTATATCGTGCAGCCCTACTTAACAGACCTGCCGTGCCTAGTTACAGCTGCTAAACTATGATTAGGTCAGGGGAGGGGTTTAGTCAACAGCCAATTAGCAACTATAGATTAAAAGCACTGCCACTCAGTCTCCATTTCACTTTCAGTTTACAGTTGGCCTTATTTGCATATATAGGCAAGGCGGGCCGAGGCAACTTTATTTGTATAGCACATTTCAGCAACTAGGCAATTCAAAGCGCTTTACAGAAAAAAATGAAAGAGCAGTTAAAAACAATTACAGGCATCCGTTAAAGAGAATATTAAAACAGCTCAAATAGAATAAGACAGGTATGAAATACAAGAATAAAAGTCACAGTGCAGTGTAAGAAATGAACAAAAAAATTTTGCTAAATGGTTTAGAAAAATAAAATCAAGATAAGGAATAAGATTCCTGAATAACTGTAAGAGATGAATAGCAAAAACACTAATAGATACTGATGAAAACGTCCAGGTTGTCAGCCTGCATTAGCTGAAAACCGGTGCAAATTCGTAACATCGTTAAACAACCCAGCAGTAATGCAGTGTATTGCAGTAAAGGCTGCCTGCATTGAACGGGTTGTCTCATAATCACTTTCTGTATCAGTGCTTCCTGTCCCACCTTTTGTTTGTACTTTCCTCTTTATTAATCTTTCTATAAGTCTTTTTCTGTCAGATGGCCTTGCATCCGTTTGGAAAGTGTCTCCTATATAATTCAATCACCCACTTCCTGTTCACCTGTGTGTGTATCTCTGTGTGTGTGTGTGTGTGTGTGTGTGTGTGTGTGTGTGTGTGTGTGTGTGTGTGCGCAGCTGAGCAAATATGGATCGAGAGCTCGGAACTAATCTCCACTTGTCATCCTGTCCTGTGCACTTTGCCAACTGTTGTGCACACAAACAGAAACACACTATTGCACACATGCACAGAAATGTCTCATTCAAACTGAACCTGCAAGCTGTTGCACCAGCTGCATGTACGTTCAAACCTACTGTAGCTCAGTGTGAACGTAGTCGGGGAGTTTAATTTTCTTGGTTAGGTTGGTTAGGTTTAGGCATGAGGAGTGACATTGGTTAAAGAGCCCCCTATTATACTCCTTTCAGCGATATATTTGCACTCTTGGGGGTCTACTAAAATAGGTTTGCATGCTTTGATGTTCAAAAAACATAATATGTTTCTCATACTGCCCACTGCTGCAGGACCTCTGCCTGAAACACTCTGTCTGAGCTCTTGGCCCGCCTTCCTGAAAAGCCCAGTCTGCTCTGATTGGTCACCTGGCCCACTCTGTTGTGATTGGTCAACCAAATTCAAACAAGCCACTGGGTGTGCTGTGTTTGCTCAGGCAGAACCTGTGGGCAGCACATATGAAAAACTGGGCTGGCTTTCTCAATCAGTGACATCACTAGTTGAGGAATTTCAAACAGGAATGTGGACGAGCTATTTTCAGGCAGTTGTGAAAAAGTGCTGTCTGTGGGAGAGAAAGACCCATTTGGAGTGAAATGTGTTTTTTGTACTTTATACATCTATTACATACACAAAACAAACTATACAACACACTAAAAGACGGGTGGGGGGAGAAACATCATAGGGGCTCTTTAAGGTTAGGGTAAGAATACCTGGGTAAGCCAATCAGAGGCAGAGTAAGGTGGGCCATCCCTGCGCCATCCAAGGAAAAGAAATATTACGTAGGGGAGTTCTGCTATAGCTATCTTTGTTCCCAGGGTCCTATGTTCCCCAGCTTAATATCCTCTCAACATGACACATTAACGAGCCCTGTCAAAGGTTTTTAATGTTTCCAGCAATGTTTGTTTGATGAAGTCCAATGTTGAAATCACCCACCTACAGCTTATAGTCTACTGATGTTATACTCCTTGAAACACTCAAATGTGCGAGCAAGATAGTTTTCTTTTTAATTTAGACATTGATATCGCCACAGTGGAGATTTCTACCATTCAAACTGCATTTGAAATGTGCGTCTCCCTGGAATTTGAACTTACCAATCTTTTACAATGTTGGTTTCAGCAATCATTCAAAGATCAACGATTCAAACCTTCATTCGTTTGCAATTTGAACTTACCTATCTTTTATTATGTTAGTTTATACCAAGAAGAACATAAGACTCCTGGGAATAAATCTAAGCTTTCCTGGATCATGAATCAAGCAAAGTAAAATAACTGGCCAAACCCAAACTTCATTATCAGTACTTCATACCTAAGCAGTTGAAAGGAAAGCTAATCACATTACAAAAGATCCCACTTGCATAACTCTTTCCAGTTACTACCATCAGCAATAAAGTCCCTCTAGCCAAGAAAAACACTTACTCCTTTATATACTATATACTTGTTTATTCCCACTGCCATAAACATCTTAAATAAGAAGTAATGACCCATACACCCACACTAACACTATGCCACTTTGCACACATATATTGTAATTTTTATCCCATGTAAATTAAAGAAATTTTAGTCTTCTTTTTTTTTTAACAATATTGTATGTTTACTGTCTGAGTTTGTTTTGCATTGTATGATTAATTGATTCAGCAGTCAAAAAAGGGGAAGCAAAAATCGCAGGGGAGGGAGGCGAGGAGGCCAAGGGCCGAGCGGTTGGGAGGGAGGGAGGATGTAAGGAGGGAGGAAAGGAAGAGGAGGGAAATCAGAGAGGAAAGAAGGCAGACATGGAGGAGAAGACGAGAGAGGAAACGGGAGTAATTGATCAGGTAATAGAATAGGTAACATGGCTTGGTCAGTTTATCTCTCACACACACAAACACACACACACACCCTTCCTCCATCCAATGTTTTTTTTTCTACTCTCATCTTCCCTCCCCTCTTTGAGGCTTCAGAAACAGATGCGTCAGGATCACACGTGTGTGAGGGAGCTTCTCACAGTGTTTGTGTGCTTGTGATTGTGTGTGTGTGTGTGTGTGTGTGTGGAGAGTTAGCAATGATATGATGTGTGTATTTATAGTTAATGAATTCAGCTGGCTACCCCTCTGACTTCCTCTGGCACACTCTCTCTGAGCAATACCCGTGTGTGTGTGTGTGCGTGCGTGTGTGTGTGTGTGTGTGTGGGTGTGTGTGGGTGTGGGTGTGTGTTCATGCACGTTATCGTGTGTATGGCTGCATGCACTCTTTGCTCGTGCATGAGTTTGTGATGTTTACACGTTCAACATTGCATGCACGTGTGGTTCCATTGCTGTGTTTATGTGTTGCAATGCATCCGTCACACGCTGTCGTCCGGTCTGACAGCATGCAGTTATTGACTGTTGCTTTCCCATAATGCAGCTGTCAATCAATGAAATTGTCCCACGGAGGCCCTCTGAATGACACAAATGGTCTGGGGTTCCATTACGTAGCAAGAGAGAGAGATATTATATAGGCAGTGTGGTCATCAATTCTAATCTATTTTAATCTAATGCAGTTCTAATCTCTAGTTAATTCATTCGGTAAGAAATGACTGCACTTTGGATCCTTAGCTAATGTCCAATGTCTTTAAAACATAAAAGATCTGGACAGACACACTTCCTCGGCTTAGAATTACGGTAAGAACCGCTAAAAATAACACTACCTTGCCGTCTTCGCCACCCGACTGAACACACTTTATTGGCTTAGAATTACTGCAACAATTGCTAAACACACTGCAAACTCACGGTCCTCTCTTACCGATGTACAGCCCCCCTCTCTTGGCTTAAAATAACTCACTGTTGTCGGCTACAGCCGCTGAACAGGCTACACGTTGTAAACAGCTGTGGCCCGCTTGCCTGGTCCTCTGGTAACGTTAGCAGTTAGCAGGGTTAGCATGGCGGCTACAAGGGACGGGCATTTTATGTCATTTCAACAATCGTGTACTCACATTGAATTATATAGAGGACCCAAGTTGGTTACTTGCAAAAACAATTGAGACACAGCCAGTAAAGTGATCCTGACTGGTCCTGGCTAACGCCGCCATGCTAACCCTACTAACGTTACCGGAGGACCAGGAAAGTGGGCCACAGCTGTTCGGTGAGTAGCCAAAAGAGGGGGGCTGTAAATTGGGAAGAGAGGACTGTGAGTTTGCAGTGTGTTTAGCAGTTGTTGCCATAATTCTAAGCCAATAAAGTGTGTTCAGTTGGGTGGAGAGGACTGCAAGGTAGTGTTATTTTTAGCGGTTCCTACCATAATTCTAATCCGAGGAAGTGTGTCTGTCTGTCGGGTAGAGAGGACAACGAGGTTGTTGTGTTTTTAGCGGTTCCTACCGTAATTCTAAGCCGAAAAAGTTTGTCTGTCAGTTGGCTACAGAACTCCGCGTGAGCACGGGCTTTTTATGACTGTCAACATAGCCAGCATCCAACGTTAGCTACTCCGCTGTGTGAAGTAATGTCTGGCTATGTGAGACGAGCGTCTAGCAACATTGTTGTGGATGCTGCGGTCTCAGCCTGGCAACATCCGTGAACTTCGAGTCTGGGGAGGAGGGGGCGGGGGAGACGACTCTCTCCA
This sequence comes from Sander lucioperca, assembly GCF_008315115.2. NCBI lineage: Eukaryota > Metazoa > Chordata > Actinopteri > Perciformes > Percidae > Sander > Sander lucioperca. Next base: position 17,447,337 of record NC_050193.1, read on the forward strand.
GTATTTTGAATTTGTACTGCAGTAACTATTTTAAACACTAGCATATGTCAGTATTACATATTGCACGTTTAACTTTATATTGTTATTTGGCAAGTAAGTTATGGTGCATCTCAGGTGATCCAAAAGTAATGTAACTAGTAGTGTAACTAGTTACTTTCAGCAGTGAGTAATGTAGTAAGTAAGACATTACTTTTTATAAAGTAACTAGTAATGTGTAATCTATTACTTTTTTGAGTAACTACCCCAACACTGGTCATGTAATACAGAGATCTTTAACACTAGCCCCTTTAGGGGTCCTCAGAGTTAATGCAGGGGGGGGCCGCCAAATTATTGTTTGATAATTATTTGAACGTTTTTTTTTTTTTTTTTAGCCATCCACAGATACAGTTAAGCTTAGGGATACACTGTGCCTTCCACATGTATGTTTAAAATTAAAACATGATGTTTAAATAATATATAAATATCCATCCATCCATATTCATCCATCTGGCCCAGTTTACTTTGCAACATTTTTTTTTAATACAATATATGTAGTAGGGGGTCCCTGCTCTGTTTCTCTTTCAGCTAAGGGGTCCTTGGCCTCAAAAACGTTGAAGACCCATGATGTAATACATCAACCTTCTGTGGATGTATCCTAGACATTTTTCATTTATAATGCATATAACGTTTTAAATACTATCCAAGCATACTATCAGTCACTGCTGTGTTTGATAAATGAGATCTACAGACCTGTGCACTGCAGTATTCCATTATAGATCATCTCATTACTCTACAGGAGGGACAAGTTTTCAACACTCCACAAATCAATGCACAATTATGAGAATAAGTTGTTGTTTTTTTAGCAGCATTTAACTGAAGTAATCCGTGACCGAAACCCAAATTAGAATCACTCATTTGTACCATGAATGCTGCTGTTTATCCCTGGTGTCTCACAGCTTTGCGTTGTGTTGTCCCAGCTATGATTATAACTGCACTGCCTTCTGTTTTAATGGCTTAGTGCTCCCTTTTGCTTTGCTTTGAATTACACAATTAGTGTGTTTACTACTCACTTCCTATATGGGTCGGCGGCGGGGCGAGCTAGTCTGTACTTACAGTAATTAATGAGTGAACTGTGGTAATGAACTGAAGCTATTTGACCGCATTGAGCTCAGCTGATCTGGGTGTACGGGCGTCAGCTGCATGTCTGAGCAGAGGAGTCTCCATGAAGTCTCCATGTTCAATGGGAGTCTCTGGAAGAAGCAGATGCTGTTTCACACAGTCTGGAAATAAGGATGTTACACTCACACTGTCACCGCTCTCATTACGGCGATGTGAATAATGTCTTTGTGTGTGTGTGTGTGTGTGTGTGCGCGCGCGCGCGCGTGTGTGTGTGTGTGTGTGTGTGTGTGTGTGTGTGTGTAAGGTTGCATGTGATTCTGAATCGTCGTGCTTTTGGTGCGTGAACAGCACATTTCTCCATGTATAGGAAGAGCCAGAAGATGCTTGTTGCCTAGCAACCACCTCTATGCAGCCCAGTACTACCTAGTTGTGTGTGTGTTCGGTGTGTGTGTGTGTGTGTGTGTGTGTGTGTGTGTGTGTAGGCAGGAAAACAGAGAACATAGCACGCCTGCAGCCTGAGGTGTTGCAGCACATCATGAAATCAGTATTTTCCCAGAGTTCTGCTGCGGCAGGCAACACTATAGTGAAGTCATTCAGTGTGTGTGTGTTGGGTGTGTGCTCTGTGCGGTGTGGTGTGTGCATCTGCAGGACATACTGTGCATGCATGTGTGTGTTTAGTGCAACTATTTAGGTGGAGCCGTTTACTTTAGAGTTGGTATTTTATAGTGGTATTGCATATAAAGCCTGTACACAACCACAGTGCACCCACCCTGGTGCTTTCACCTATGTTGCTGGATTAGATCTCTTTACAGGACTGTGTGCGCGTGTACAATTCCAAGCATAGCTCCACCCAGCTTCAATCTGACTAGAGCTCTAATTAGCCAGAAAACACCCGTGGTGATGTGGGTGTTAAGGCCTTTTAACGACAATATACTGCAGTTGTAGGCATCAATTCTGCACACAAAGAAATGCACTGAAGGGGGCGACCTCTAACTCAACCGGTAGAGCTTGCGCCCCATGTAGGTTAAGTCCTTGGCAGTGGTCTAGGTTCAGATTCAGCCCGCTGCCCTTTGCTGTGTGTCATTCCTGTCATTCTCCAGCTTCTCTATATTAAAAAGGGGAACAAATAGCCCTAAAAAAAAGTTTGCTTTCTCTCCAGTTTTTTGGAAGAAGGAGTTGAGTTTGGGGGAATGGGTGTGTTGGGGAGGCACAGGTGTCTTGATTTTATCTGAGTGGGGGCCCACAGTGTCAGGCACAGGGATAGTCTGATGTTATGCTGAATGAGTTCCAGAATTCAGATCAGACCCATCTGAGGCTACATTTGGTTTAAAAATGAAAATCTTTTTTGCTACGTTTCGGCTCGCATTCCCACTGCTCTGGCATTTCCGAGCCCCTAAACCGGAGACATTTGAAAACACTTCTCCCCCGTTTTGGTTTGGAATCTGCGGGGTTGTGTCACAGTCTCAACGGCCGCAAACGGAGACCTTTGGCATCACCGACACCGACGCCAATGTTTCGCCGCCTGTTTGGGTCATGACGTCTCATTCTCTGAGACTCATAGTTCTGATACATGCTGCCTCCTGCTTACCCCGGCACGCACATGCCCAGTATACGAGAATGTTCATGCGGTCTGGGGATGTTAGTTTAAATGGAGATTTGTTCTTTTACTGGAGCTTAAAACACGGACATCGCTTTTGGCTAAAAACTCTGCTTAAAAACCGAAATGTAGCAATGTAAATGTAGCCTAAAGCTAGCTCCACCTTCCACAATCTGTCAATAGGTATGGACTTTATGTTAAAGGACAATTCTGGCGCAAAATTAACCTAGGGGTTAATAACACATGGGTACTGAGTTGACCGTTCTCTGGGATATGTTTTCATGGTAATCAAATGTGACCAGTTTTATTGCAAACCGCTAATTAGCTTATAACGCTAGTCGTCGAAACCCTAACCCTAACCAGTCGAATGACGAAGGCCGTGCTTGACCTATGTTACTGGTTACTGGTTGCACGGCGTTTGTTCATTCGTTCGACTGGTCATGACTATTTTCCCAAGATGGCGCCTGCCTGTATACTGAACGGTACTGTCTTTCTAAACTATCTTTTTAATAAACTGTCTGTACACTTATAGAGTTCTCAATGCTTTGGTTTACATGTAGGGACCCTCATTAGGAAGTGTGGTGCTATTTTGAGCCTTGCTAGTGGTATAGAAATAGATTTCTTTTTACTTTAGCGTGCCCCGACGACTAGCGTCATAAGCTAATTAGCGGTTTGCGATAAAACTGGTCACATTCAATTAGCATGAAAACAAATCCCAGACCACAGTTGACTCTGTAATCATGTGTTATTAACCCCTAGGTTCATTTTGCGCCGGAATGGTCCTTTAACATTTGACACAGCTTTGACCACCGTAAAAAGTGGTGAGTTTCATGAAACACCTGTAAAGCACTGTAAAGTACTGGATATTCACTAATACCACTGTCACGTTAACACCACAGGATGTCTTATACTGCATTTAGATCACATTACATTGCAAGTGAAAAAACTGTCCAATATTCAAAAAATATCATGTTATAATTTCTACATCACACCACCCATCCCATGCCTTGGTGCTGAGCAGCATGGCCTGTTTCCATTTGAGCGTTAGGTACTCGGATGGAAACGGCAACAGATGTGGAACTAACACCGAAACTACCCCCCTAATTCCCACGGCTACGCCATTCTTGCACTTTGGCGGGACACCGAGTTCCAGTAGTGCTGCACATTTGATCCCCCAACCCACTTTTTAAGAACCTCTGCATGTTTTATGATCGTTAGCTCACATCTGTCATTGGAAATACAGTGGAACCTTTGACTGGCTTTAACACGTTGAAAAGGAGAAGAAGGTGTAGATATTATGTGAACAGTTTGTCACGGGTATGCTCTGTAATATCTGTGTTTTAATGTGTAAAACTCTAATTGTGAAGGATTACATTCAAATATGTGACTGTATGTCTGTCAGGATAAATAAAGAGCATGCAGAGCATGCATTCTTTTTGCAGCAGAAGGCTCCTGTCTTTCGTGTCATTATGTCGTACGCTCGTGATGACGTCATCACGTTAAGTGACGTCCGGTGCAAAACCCTGTGACACCATTTCTATTGCAGGTGAAAGTATCAAAACGCCTTTACACTCTGCTCGTAAAAATGAGCATCTCAAAAACAAAAAAAAAGATGTACGTAGTTCAAATCACTTATGGAGTGTTAAGAAAGGTTTTATTCATGTTTCTACATTTAGAAATCTTAGTTTATTTAGTAAAATGTGATGAAAACACGTGCGATTTTTGTAATTGTCTTTATTTATGACACACTTTCAATACTTGGTTTATTGACTTGTATAACTTTATTGACTTGTATTTTGCTTGGGTTGTACAGATTTCAGGGATATCAAGCATTTAAAGATATTACAAGAAATGAAATCACAATAAGCAAAAATACCAATGCTGGTGATGTAGATGTGACATGAGCAACCTGTCTGAAAGTTGGAAGTCTTCTGGTAGCTATGCCAAGAGAAATCTCAATCATTCCCAATCTTGCAGAGACGGAGAGCGTAGGTATATGTAAGGAGATAACATAGGCACAGGCTAATTATTGATCACTAAAATGCTAGTTAACATTAGTAATTAAACTTAAACAGCTATTGTAAGGTGAAACTGCCTGCGAGCTTCTCCTGTACTATACGGTAATTCCTCTACTATGCGACAGTAAGTTGCGTGGTTATGACCCAAAAAAGCCTATTTTTACAAAAACGTCTACTACGGAGCCATAACGTGAGGTACAAGGTAATGGAGCCTATTGTACATTGTCGTGTTTCTTTAGAAATAAACAATGGACAAATAAAGTCTTTAAACGCTTCAGATGTAAAGTTATTCGCTGTCAAAGTGGCGCCAAAATGAATGGCAGTCAATGGAATGCTAATGGCACCTGATGGCTTATTAGCATCAAAATGGCTCCATGGGAGGTACGCTTTGTGGAGGCTGGCTTACCCCCTTGCTCAGGATGCTCAGTCCAGGAAGTGTTCATGAGGAGGGAGGAAGCAGAGAGGGTCACTGAGGATCAAACAGCTCCTGCAGTTACCATGTCCACACACACACACACACACACACACACACACACACACACACACACACACACACACACACACACACACACACACACACACACACACACACACACACACACACACACACACACACACACACACAGGCACACACACACAGGCACAGGTACACACAGTTCATCTCTCCAGTAGTATTTATACGCAGATGAATTATTAATGCTAATTATTTATACTGAGACATCAGAGTGACTTACTTGTTCACAAATCACTGTAATGTGTGTATATTTGGTTTGGCTGTGAAGTGCCCTGTCACTGTGTGTGTACACATTCATGACGCAGCACTTTGTGTGAATGTGTGCAGGCTGATTTACCGTCTGTGTACATCTGGCAGGCAGTGGACAATGTTGGCAGAGCCTTTTATGATGTCAGAAAATGACGAGGGAAGTCACGAGTGCATCGAGTCCAAGCAAAACAAGTATTCAACGCGCACGCACACACACACACACACACACACACACACACACACACACACACACACACACACACACACACACACACACACACAGGCATGAAGGAGAGAGATGGTCGAACCCTGCATAAACAGTAAGAACGGATAACCAAACAACTACCAACCAGTTAAAGTCAATACCAAAGAAATCAGTGGAAAATATAAAGATCAATGGGGTTTCACCAAACATATTGTACAGGCAGGCTACACACACTAACCACATGTTGACAGTGCATGCTCAAATTGGTTCATTTAGAGCTATTTAAAATAGGGATAGGCTGATTATCGATTATGTTTTTTGGCATTTTGCAGATTATCGGTATCAGCGTTTTATTTGCCTGATAGCCGATAAAGTTAATGAATTTAAAAAGTGCGTTACTTTGGCTCGCCTACAGCTCTGTGTCTGTCCCTCTGCTTCAGAGTCTGACTTAATGTTCCGCCCACAACACTCTCTGACTATCTTTTACTGGGTCTTATGTTGAAAGTTTCTAATTTATTAAATAATTGCTTAAAGCATTTAAACAAAGTTCTGTGTTGGAGTTTGTAACATTCCAAAATCTTAATTTTGACTTAAAGATGTTCATTTTCACTGTAAACGCATATTGGTTCCAAATATCGGTTATCGGTTTCAGTAACTACTAATAATCGGTATCGGTATGGGTCAATCCCTAATTTAAAACAACACAGCAACGCAACTGACCTTTATAATGCAGGATAAATACATGAAGACCTGCTACAGTGCCTGCCAATGTAATGTAGGTGTTCTGATTGGAGGAACAGAGAGGGAAAACGGTTGCATGAGAGAGAAAAGAAATGCTATGACCTTTTTCATTTGCGAACTAGAGGCAAGAATGGCACGAGAAGAAAGGAGGAAATAAAAGTAAGCGGTGGAGAGGTGAAGGAAATAGTCAGAGGAGGGAAAATGGGGACAGATCAATCAGGGCCAAGACATCAGGTCTACTTTCAGAGAGCACTCCAGACTCCAGTGCAGTATTTTCCATCCTCACTGCCAGGGAAAGAGAGGGAGAAAGGAAGGGAAAAGACATTTGGAGAGACAGGAGAAAGACATTAAGAGCTAAGGCTATACGCTCACGGGGCTAAGGAATCTTCCTTTTCTGTCCTTTCATTTTATTTCCTTCCATTTCCACTCTTTAAAGTAAATGTATACCATGTGATGGAACCAAATAAACTCCCTTGGTTAAAAATCAGTGTGTACCACAGACTCAGTCTTCCCCAGGATAGATATTATGTAACAGCACAGCATATTAAGAAAAGCAGTGACACTGTTCTCTTTTCCTCTCCCATGAGGATAAAATCAGCCCATTTTCGCCAGGGGTAAGAAAACAGAGAATCAGCAGACTGAAAATAATCCCTCTGTAAAAACATCTCCCCTTTTACCTTCACTGCCTCTATCTCATATTTGGAATATGGATATATTTAACCTTTTCTAACATGCATGCTTGCTCACACATAGACGCTACAATTTAAAACTCAACATGTCTTTCAGCTCTCCCTGACCTTTGACCTTTACTAAGACATCTTAAAGGTGCAGTAGGTAAGACTTATAAAAACTAACTTTCTGTCATATTTGCTGAAACTGACCCTATGTTCCAGTAGAACTACATGAAGCAGGTATTTTAAAAAAAATCCAGCTCCTCTGGCACCACCTACAGCCTGTAGTGCGATTTGCAAAAGTCCACAGCTCCCTGTTCAGATGCACCAATCAGGGCCAGGGGGGGTGTCTAACTGTGTGTCAATCACTGCTCATGCACACGCATTCATTCTCCATTGTGGGGGGAGGGGCTTAGGAGACTGTTTTGGGCTTAAGCAGAAAGGGGGGGAGGGACTGAGAAGTTGTCGATGTTCCAATTTTTTGGCTAAGTCCTGGATCTTCAAAATCCTACCTACAGCACCTTTAACAGGGAGCGATCGATACCCAATCAGGGCGGACTGGGGGGGTGTTAACTAGGCATGGGCAGGTATGAGTTTCTGACGGTATGATAACCTTCAGCAAAAATATCACGGTTTCATGGTATTACGGTATTGCAATTACAGCTATGAATGTAATATTTTTGAAATGTCTGGGTAAAAAATTACTTTTTTTTTATTGAATACAATGTATTTTATTTTGAAACACACTGGCAGGGGGAGGGATTTCTAAACTGCACTTTCTGTCCTTGACGACTCAAACAGCTCATACTTTAGGAACGGTATGACAGAAAATGTTGAGTGGTTTTGAAAGTGACTTTTTCAAACCGCGGTATACCTTGACACCGGGAACCGGCCCATGCCTAGTGTTAACTCAACACATTAAAATGTCACTCTTGTAAAGAGCCTTTGTGAAACAGGAACTGTTCCAGAAGTAAGAAAACCTCATTTGAAAATCCCAGACATCTGTAATAATGCAAATAACTAAACATCCAGCCAGGAACATAAGCTTACTCAACAGGATGTCATGCAGTTTGTTTAATTTGTCTAGACAAGGATGACCATTTTTAGCCACGCTGGCAGCCTGGCTCTTGGGATGGCAATGGTCTGTTGGTTGGTCATTCATGTTGCCCTCAGGATGAACTGTAATAACTAAATAAAGAACCTTGGACCTGTAGACTTTTGTTTAAAGGAGACATATCATGCTCATTTCGCAGGTTCAAACTCGTATTTTGGGGTTCTACTAGAACATGTTTACATGACTTTAAGTTTAAAAGTCAACAAGCATTTAAAAAACACAAGACTGGGTTGTCTTATTTCACAGTTTGTACAGGTTGGCAGGCACTCCAGATACCCACATGTATGTGCACAAGCACTCAACAAGTGCGTTTTCCATGATATTTCTCCTTTAAATAACAACATTGTTGTTGTTTTTTGATCTTCCTGTTTTTAGTGGCCTTTAGCAACTAAATCAGACAGGCTGTAATAACAGCAGGACCAAAGTGCATTCGGGCTTTTTTCCAGACAGAGTCGATTTCAGCAAGGGTTTGGAAAATGAAGTTAGAAGAGAGTATTGGTGGATGAGGAAGAAACAAAGTTATGATGACAATTACACACACTGCTGGGCTGGTAAAGTCTGGCTTTTTATATGCTAAGAAATAAATGTTGTCTCACCATGTCGCAAAGCTTTCAACGTCTAAGTGCAAAAGATGCTGTAGGTAGTAGAGTAAACCTTAGGAGCACATTTTTAAGAAAGACCAGTAAAGAAATGCTGAATGAGATATTGCATTGAGTTTCAGGCAGCTAGCCCAGAGAAGCTCTCTGGACTTTGACTCTCTATAGTAGTTTGAAAAAAAGAAAAATATCTCAACCCGAGGTCCATTCTCTAGCTTTTTCCGGAACTTTCACCACATTTCAACGTCAACACCCGAGCAAAGCCCATCCTCTGGGGAAGACAGTGAGATGTGGTTGAAAGCTCCAGAAGTAGGCTAGTAAATAGACCTTGTTCAAATCGACCATGATGCTTTATACATTCCTTACCCTTATTTAACTTGTACATTAAACTTGTGGATATATTTGCTGCTCATTGTGTGAAATTATCGAAAATGCACATGATTTCTTCATAGTCTCATGTCTTTCTTGTGCATATGTTTATATTCCATGGTATTCAAAACATTTCATATTGAACGTATTGCATGTTTCAACATACTGTGTCAGTTGCTGTTGTTATTTTATTCCATCCTGAAGCCACAATCCATCATTTGCTGTATTTGATCTAGCTCAGTCTTAAACCTCTGCTTTCAGTCTGTATATATTTTTTGCTATTTATTTTATCACCGAAGGCAGTATGCCAACATCCTGACTTGCAAACACAGAGAAAAACCTTTCAAAATCCCCCAGGGTTCAACCATTTTAATTGACTTTATGAGAACACATTTTTATTTCTACATTTTTGAAAGATTGCTCGCCTCCAGCATTTTCAGAGAAGCTTTGCTTCTGTGGGAAAGTTTGTTTTCAGAGTTCCACAAAACAGTTTGAAGCCAAAATTAATATTGACATGTATGGATGTCAACTGGTGAAGCTTTTTGTATCGTACTGTATTTTATCATATTCATATATTCCAATTTACGCTGCAGATACTGTCCCCGCTGCAGGCAGGTCTAGGCTGGTAGAAGACTGGAAATACATATGTGTGCTGTCAGATGCTTTGACAGTGACTCCAATAGGCTTGCAGTCAGTGCCGTGTTCAACATTACAGCAGCTGTGTATGAAGTAGAAAGGGGAGAGACAGATGATTTATATGTGTTTCTGAACGTGTGTGTACTCTTTATCAGTGCATTTACGTGTGTGTGTGTGTGTGTGTGGCTGCAGCTATGTGTGTTAAGTGTTGGAGTGTGTTTTTCAGCTGGCTGGCTTCATCATAACCATGGTTTCACTGTTTGTTATGACTGTGTGCTACTATGTTGCCGTCCAGCATCTCCGAGCAACACACACAAACACACACACACACACACACACACACACACACACACACACACACATATATACACAGAGGCATGGACACATATACACAGAGGCATGGACACATGCAATAGCAAAACTGCTAAGTGTGTGTGTGTGTGTGTTTGTGTGTGTGTGTGTGTGTGTGTTGAGTGATCAACATATAAACAGGACTATTTGTTGGTTTGAACAAATGAACGGCTGCTCATACAGCGTAACTGTAATATTGCATGTTGCAGCATATAAATGTAAGTGCCCTTACTCACCATCCTACTTATGTAGTCGCTGTCTGAAAGAAACATTACATTATTAATAATGAATGACCAATCGTGTGCTACTTATTACTGTGAGTTTAGACTCCAGTAAACCGTTTCTTTATTTCCATGTTTTCTACACGGATCATCAACTGGTGAGGATGCTGACTTTTTGCCTGGACATGTAGCTTTAGCCTCAGTCTGTTAGCATGATATAATGTATGTAGCCATCAAGTGCATATTTAAGACCCTTTTACATGGCTCTCATTTTGAAATGAAAAAAAAAAAAAATCAGCTGGAAACATTAAAAAGTCAGCAGGAAGCAGTGTTTTCAACCAACTAATAGAGCTAATGTTAGCTTAAATAGCTTGCTAGCTAGAGTTGACATCTCTCAGCAACAGTTGTCATTGCATCCGCAGCTAAAAATGACAAGCCTGCTTTTGTCTACATCTGTCTACAATCAAGGACCCAGTGTTGAATTTTAATGGTAAATCTGTTATATTGTAAACCGCATATATTATTGTATGTCTTGTGCGAGAACGGAAAGCGTGTAGGTTTAGCAACAGTTAGCTTTGCAAACGGTCAATTCATCAAATTCAGGGACAGTTACTCAAAGGTTGTTGAAAATGCATTTTGGGAAATGGAGGAAATCACTAAATGACACAGATGAGGCAGCTTGAGTCAAAATGCATCCACCGAAAAGTAAAGAGAAAATATGCACAGTGAAAAGTTTTTCGCACATAGGTCTATCTTGAAGACACTGTCAGATTAAACTGGGGGGTGTTTTGTCCTGTTCTGTCAAGTGTGTCTTTTTTCCTGTCACATTACAGAGCAACATATGACCAACGGTCAGGTCTCATGGTCTCATGACGTTATGGAGTCAAACGGTCATGATTATTGGCCGCGGGACAGATGTGGAATCCTGTGGAGAAAGACTAGTGTGTGCGTGTGTTTGTTCTTTTTTTGGAAAGAAGCCAGTCATTGTATGGAGCTTAGCGGTGATACACAAAATCTTTAAATTTGTTTCGTCCTCGTCTCTCATTTGTTTTGTTTCATGGCCGTTTCTCTGACCTCTTTGAACTTTTCTTCCTGTTGACAGCAACCACACCATGCCTTTGTATTACAGTAATACATGCTGTTACACCTCTCTCACAGCTAGCACACACATGGAGGATGTACTGTAGAGAGCGCCTATAAAAGTTCAGTGTGTGTGTGTGTGTGTGTGTGTGTGTGTGTGTGTGTGTGTGAGTGTGAATGTGAGAGAGAGAGAGAGAGAGAGAGAGAGTATATCCCTGCATTTAGCAGCCAGAAATAGCCTGTTAGGAAATCATTGTTCCTGGGAGCTGTCTCCTCTACAATAGAGGGACTGTCCTGTTTCCTGCACCCTAGAGGGTGTGTGTGTGTGTGTGTGTGTGTGTGTGTGTGGAAAGAGTGAAAGAAAGAGTACAGACTTGTCTTGGCTGTGCCTCCGTTCTGGATCATCAGCTGACGTTAGACATAAAAACAAAGGGCAAAGTATGGAAAAATAATGTGGGTGAAAGTAAAAGAAGGTTGTGCTCTGACTTCTTTTTGTAAATAAGTTACTCTAGAAGCTGTATAGGGGCTAATAAGCATGAGTCATTAGTTTTTGTCTGATCAGCAGTGTCAGATCCACCCTGCCGTTAGTTTCCTCACCTGTGATATTGCTCTGGCAGCGAGCCGGTCACCAGCACGCCTGCTGAGCTGTGATGGATCATCAGATCATCATCAGTGACATCATCACTGTGAGGCCGAAAGCAAACTGATCCCTACCCCCCTACACTCACACATTGGCTCTTTTGGCTGCGACGAGTCAAACCATGCCGTGCTGATTAGCATTTCCATCACCAGTTTAAATGTGCTCAGTCACGCCTGAGACGGACCATCTCCAGAGTCGAGCCATAGTGCCCTTAGTCTATATCGACCACGTTTCATTTTCGGAAATTCCGCTGGATGTCCCTCATTTCGGCCGGATGATTGTTATTAGGGGTGCACAATTCAGAAATTTCGATATTGATTTTTAGGCTCAATATTCGATTCAAAATCGATTTTCGATTCAAAAACGATTCTCAATTAAAAAAACAATTCACAGTATGTAAATGTAGTTACTTTTCCCACGTGATTGCAGTAGACATACAATTTAAATGAAAAGAAACACAACAAATTAAATGTAGTTTGATATTACTTTATATGTCTTCATACAAAAATAAAAACTTTTGCAACTAAAAACTGCAAAGTGCCAAGTTTTGGCCAGCTTTCAAATACTTTTAATTCAAGTATAAAATAAAACTGTTAAATAAAAAGAGCTTTTCGTTCAGAGTTCGGCGGGAGTTTAGCGCATTGAAAGAGTGCGTTGGTTGACTGGCATGTTAGATACTTTAGGTTGCTGTTCATCCACATCTTTAATGTTAATCTCTGCGGGATGGCGTACCATGTGAGTTTCCAAAATACTTAACTTTCGCTTTGCAAAGCCTGCATGTAGCATGATTCCTATCAAGTTCCGTCTTCCCCTCTTATAAAAGCCGAAATGTACCCAAACTCTCGCCTTCAATGAGGATGGAGCAGGTTGAATAATTATTTTTGTGAGGTTTGCCATTGTTTGCGCCAACTAAACTACTTCTGCTGCACTCATTCTTCTTTTGATGATAACAAGAGTGCCCAGGCGTCAGTGTGAATTCGATGCAGTGCCATCTATGGGAATGGCGAGCTAAACTCATTTCAGGACAATAGTATACACGCCATTACAAAAAATCGATTGTTGGAATTCTAAGAATCGATTTTGAATCGGTATTGGATTTATGAGGACTAACCCCCTAACTGTCACTTTCTCCTTTTCCTAAACCAACTGTCCCGTTCTTGTCCCGTTATTCTTTTCCTAAACTCAACTGTCCTGTTCTTGTCCCACGTGTCACGGAAACGTACCTTTTATAAGCCCACCCACGATGATATTACTATTTTGTCCCACCCCTACTCAGAAGGCCGCAACATTAGGCCAAAGTGATGCACTGAAGTAACTAAACTGTTGTGTGCAACACTTTCACTTTAACTTACATAGTTTTTTAGCACTTTGTGTGATAACTTTAATGACATATTGCTAATTCTGTCTGCTATTTTGCTAATTTTGCACGCTATGTCATTTAAAAAATGGTTACACATATACAGTAAGCGAGTTGCACATTTTGTATGTTTTCATGATATGTACATGGGTAGGTTCTGATTGAATGATGTGAATTCTGCATTCACACATACCTCACTCCACGCATAACCACACACAGTAGCAGGCATGCTCTGAATAATGTAAATATTCATAATAAGAGACAGATGTTATCACCGTGGGGGCCTGAACTCCAGGAAATGGCATTCTTTCCTAGGTGAGGAAATATGAAATCAGTATGACTCATAATAAATTAGTGTTTTATTCTGGGGGAAATAAATAAGGGAGAAGTGAAAAATGCTGTGGTTTTTTTCCGGCTTCAAGATTGCATTAAAAAATACTCGTCCCATATAGCACAATGAGGCTGTAAACACAAACATTAAATATAACATACACTTATATTGCTGTGTTGTACTATCACTTACATGCTGCAAAAATCAATTCATGTTCCACTTTATTTGTGTTTCAGAGCTCCTCGGTTCTGCAAAGAAAGTGAATGTCAACTTCCAGGATACAGATGGGTGAGTTATCTCCCTTACTCCTCCCTCCATGGACATCTCATCTGTCTCTCCGCTCATTTTCTCCCCCCTTACTCTCTCCATTTATTCTGCCATTCCCACTCACTCCCCTCCTCCTTTCCGCCCCTTTTTCAAAGAACACATTTTTTATTGTTTTTTGCAACAAACAATTACAATCACAACAACCCCCCCTCCCCCTTATGACAGCATATACATCAAAAATATATATATAATAAATATTTTGTAACATATAAACATAAACATATTGACCAGGAATAGATTAAAAGCAGACAAATATTTACTGATTAATAATTGAAATAATAATATAATGGAGCACACAAATTGAAGAAAAGAAATAAACCAAACAAACCAATTGCACAACTGAAATATAGCAATTGTCATAGTATCATCGTCTACAGCACACTTTCACATCAAATTATATATTTATTCATTTTCACTTATCACCCTCCCATTGCCACCTCAAGGTTACCATTGTTAACAAATGTCAAGAATGTCTGCCCCTTTTTAACATCCATCCTCTCCCACTCTTCCCCATGGTCCCATTCATATAAACGCTGTGATACCGTGACAGTGTTAGTTGTGCTTCTGTAGTATTCAAAGCGGAAGGATTAGCCCAGATACCACTCAGCTAAAGTTCTGACTAGAATGACGTGTTTATGTGTGTGTGACAAAGAGAGAGAATTAAGTAGAGAGTATTGTTCGTGACTTACTGCTTCAAACAGACAAAACATCAAATGGAGAACTGTAGCCCACATCCTGGGTTTGTTGTGTGTGTGTGTGTGTGTGTGTGTGTGTGTGTGTGTGTGTGTGTGTGACAGAGAGCATTTAGAGAGACAGACAGAGCTATTCTCTCCCCTTAAGGTTTGAGACCCTGCACACAAACTTGCCCACTAATTGCAGACAGAATGGGGAGCAGAAACACAACAGGTTCACAATGTCAAATCAGTTCTAAGGATATATAGTCTGCTGCTGATGAAGAACAGCTATTACAATACGCGTGACAAATAAAAGGTGTTTCACAAAATCTTTTTTTATAAATAATCAATCAACCAATAGTCATCAGTAATGTGGTAAACAGTTTTAAGTGAAATTATGGAGAGAAAAAAAAATTCCAGCTATATACGTACTGACTATGTTGCACAAAAAATAACAGTGTGCAAATCTAACATGACAATTTAAAGGGGTCCCTTAAAACTTAAAACTGTGAATTTGTGAACATGATCAAGGAGCATTACACCAAGATGTCACTTTCACAATAAAAAACACATCTGCAATTCTTCAAATGATATTCCCTCAAAATGTTTCGCAACGGATTTTCTGAGAAAATTGAATTGGGGAACAGCATGCAGCAAAGTGCTGCAGGTCGGAATCGAACCTGCTGCCGCTGCTGTAAGGAGCGCACGCTCCACCAGGCGAGCAACCCAGGCGCCCCTCCGTCCTCATATCTTAACCAAAGAAAGTAACGGTCGCAGTTTGAAATCAGTACATCTGTTAGGTTACTTAACTTCTGGTTATGCATGTGACACAGAACCTGACGCAATTTGACGCAATTTGACGCAATTTGACGCAATTTGACTTTGTTCCGTTCGCTACGTGAAGTTGAAAAAAAAGAATCACTGTATACTTTTATTTTCAAACAGAACACGAACCTCGGTCTCCTTGATTGAAGTCCTGTATTTGTTTGACCTATCCACCACCCCAACCTGCCTCATTATCTTGAATTTGGCACTCTTATACATCATCATGTTACATGCGGCTTGGCCGCTAGAGGGCGAAGTCACTATAAATGTAAATGTGAGTCGTAATTGCTGCTTGAACAAGCGATTTAAGGGGGCGTTTCTTCGGAGGAGGACAGTCTCTTGCTGCTGAGATGTTTCAGTGGCACCACAACTCCGTTGCACCTCTCAGCCCTTTTTTTCAACCAAATAGTTCCAAGAACTCTGGAACCGGAGAAACCAAAGTCTGGAACTAAACGAAAAGCATTCCTTAGGAGCATTCCTGTTTGCGTTTAAACCGCTTCTGATGAGCCATGCAAACTAGACCGACAGTGGATTAAAAAACCATGCAGTTTTGAAACAGTTTATATACTGTACATGAAGAGACAATGGCACAGAGTCATCATGTTATTCTTTGTAGTCACGGCTACATAACTCTGATGTTTGAGTTTGATTTAATAAGTAAATGAAAAAGAGACATGTGTTTGATGGTTATTTATTTCTATCATCAAAGTTTAATTTCCCCACTGCTCTTGACCTGTTTGCACCCTGTAATGTCCACCCCTCGCCCATATTGCTAATAGTCGCATCCCAGTGCGTCCTTATTTTGTGAACAAGGCGGTACACAAGTTGTAGTTGATGTGGTCTCTGTGGTTAACCAATCAGTGATGTTCAACAAACTTCCTACAAATAAATAAATAAAATTAAATGAAGGAAAATTCCTTCACCCACTTTAAAGATTTTGGTTAGAATTTGACATAAACAAAAAAAATATGAGTATGCATCATTGCAGCTCTTCCATGTGCTGGTGTTGGCCCCCTTACCTTTTCCATCCTTTTGGCATTTCCAGTATCTGTTCATCCATGATAAATGCCTGTCTGCACAGTGCAGCAGGAAACAACACACGGTAGAAATGCTAATTGCTACAACCGTGAGTCACGACAGCTTCAGCTCTTGTAAGAGTCATCAAATCGAGCCCAAAGACTGCAAACTGTGCTAAATAAAGTGGTTTCTGTAAAGATCGAGATCAAAAGCCATCCTCTCAGCGCTGCTTTGCCACTCTGAGTGAAACTGAACAGTGTAATCAAATTAGTGTGTTTACTCTTATTACTCCCACAGTATTAAGTGCTCCTTATTGGCTCATGTCAACGTGGCTGTGTGTGAAGAAGTCATAAATAAGTGCATGGAACATGTTAAATTTTTGGTTTTATACTGAGCGCACATGGCTAATGAGTCTGCACAATTCATTTTAGATTTGTTTACTCTTCTTGGCATTTGCTCGGGAGACTCGAAATGAACTCACTTTGTTAAAAAAAAAAAAAAAAAGCTCTTAATTGGCATTTTTACCGCAGACTTTCCTCATCTGCTGTGTGTGTGTGTGTGTGTGTGTGTGTGTGTGTGTGTGTGTGTGTGTGTTTGTGTGTGTGCGTGCGCGCGCGCGTGTGGAAAAAGGAATTTCCTAAGTGGTGTCAATCAGCTGGTGTTTGCACGTCATAAACAAAACAGCGGGAATCCAACCAACGCTGGTCAGCGTTAATTTATGTTTTTAGGTCAGTTAGAAAACAGAGTAGCACCAAAGTGGAGACAGTGATGTATAGGAGAGAAATGAGCAGATAGAGGGTTTGTCACATATACATGTGAGGACATACAGTGCAGTGGTGTGTCTCACAAGAGACTGGAGACGTGACAACAACAGAGCACTTAGGAGTGTATGAAGGTCCCTCTTTAAAAACCCTGACAAGGAAATCCCCACTGAGACCTGAGAGTATATTACAAGAGAGCTCCACTGCAATTAAATATCTGCACTCTACGTGAGTGTGTTTGTGCAGGCGTAGAGGTTTACACAGACCCGGAAAATGTGCAAGAAGAAAAGGAAGACTAACTGATGTTGCACGTAGGCTCTACACAGCCTACGTAAGTGGCCTAAGGTGTAGTGAGGATTCCAGCTTGGTTTATGGTAGCAGGGCGGTATTGCACCCGGCGCAGCGCAAAGCCCGTCGCAAGTGTCTTTGCTGGTTTAAGACCGATGCAGTTTTCAATTTCCCGTCCAGCGCCTACATCGTTAGCAAATGCAAATGCGCCTGCACCCATCTCAAGAAACATATGGTGTTTTTTGAAAATTAAACTATGTAAACCTATTCTGGTACAAACTCTAAATACAATTATGATCCTGAAAATGAGCATAATATGAGCACTTTAACAGTGTTGGAGGCAGACAGTCATTTCAATGTCACGGTAATAATTAGAGTAAATCACTGTAATGTTTGGCGTTACGTCTGTGTTTATCATGGATGTGTTTACTACTGTTGCCAGGCAGACTGCTTTCCCTTACTTCCGCTGTCTTCTTTTCTTCTTCTTGCTTATTTACAGATTATTTTGTTTGTACGCCCCCTGATGTTTCGCATCACGATACAATATTAAATCGATTCTTTGGTTAACGATACGATATTTACTGATATCACAAAGTCTGCCGCCATACGATGTTGATTCGATTCAATACATTACAAGACACAAGGTGTTTTATTTATATTTACAAAAAGCAACTAAAATATGATTTGACATTTTCATTACTAAGCTCTTCCAGATATTCAAATGAAAAACAAACTACTCTTTTTAATGCAAAAGAATAAATATAAAGTGGGAATTTCAAAATAAAGGCGCATCTCAAAGATGATATGTATCAATATTTTCACTTTGTATCGATAATATAAAAGCTAAAAGGGAAGTAAGGTGACATTGAAACACACTTTTATGTATGCTAAGCGATTAAAGCTAAATATGATTATGAGATGCTCCAGAGGTGTGTGAGGACTTTCTCCTAAATTGTACCTGCAGAACCTCATTATACAGCTTAAAGCAGCCATATTATGCTCATTTTCAGGTTCATAATTGTATTTTAAGGTTGTACCAGAATAAGTTTACATGGTTTAATTTTCAAAAAACACCATATTTGTGTTGTACTGCAGTGCTCTCTCTCACTGCTGCAGATCCTCTTTTCAGCTGGTCTCTGTTTTAGCTACAGAGTGAGACCTCTTTTCTTCTTCTTCTTCTTCGGTACTATCTTTGATTGCACTGCACATGCCCAGTAGCTCAGATGTAGATCATGTCAGCTAGCTAGCTCCATAGACAGTAAAAGAAAGGCTGTTTCTACAACTTCGGTCAGTTACAAGGCAGGATTAGCTGGGAGACTTCTAAATGAGGGCGCACATGTAAGTAGTTCTTTTGTAGATTATGGTGAACTTGTGTGTGTTGTAGTAGTGCTTTGCTATTGAGAACGAGGTAGCATGCTAGCGTTAGCATGCTAGCGTTAGCCATAGCGTTAGCATGCTAACGCTACGAGCTAATGGTTGCGGTTAGCCTGCTCGTTTCGGCTTGTGACGTCACAAGCCGTGCCGATTTTGAACAGCTCACCCAGAGACTGAAGGCAGGACACATTCAGAAACCGTATCTCACTCTAAACAGCATGGATGGATTTTTTTCAAAGTTTGTATGTGTGTGGAAGCACCAGAGACACAAAATAACACCCCAAATCCCAGAAAAAGTGATTTTTTCATAATATGGGCACTTTAAATTGTTAAAACGGGTTACTTTTAGGAGTGCGTGGATTGGTTACATCATGCCTTGATAATAAACGTACAAAGAAGTTGAACCTGTAGCAGATTGAGGAGGACTTTACGGTGCATAAAGCTCACAAAATGCGCCTACAGGGCCCTTCGGCAAGCTGTTCCCAGTGAAAAGTGATCTCAGTCAGCCGCTCACTGGACCGGGAGGTCATTGACTCCTACCAGACGGGAAAGGAACCTGCCCATTTCCAGGGTGACCGGTGCGGCAAGAAGGCAGAGAGAAAAACGGTAACCTGTCGGCAACTTACCGGTGGCTGTGCAGCCTCTTTGTAAACTGACGACGGCATCGCGGTGGCTGGTCGGCGGCCTCTCTGGGAGCGGACAGTGGCCTCTGTCCGGTTTGTTCGGGGGCTGACTTGACCTGTCGGGAGCTAACTGCAACCTCCTTGGAAACTGCTGCAGTCTTACCAGGAAGTAACGACGAAAGCCTGACTGGGAGCTGGCGTAGCCAGGCGCTTGGATGTTCTAATCAAACTCCAATACAGCATAGTAATATAATTTCAATTATTTAAGGAGCTTATTATTGAGCTCAGGTGATATGTTTCTCTCTGGGTTAGCGATTGTATGTTTTGACAGAATTGTCCGAGTTATATCATCACTGTTTAAAATTATTTATTAGTCATATGTGTAATGTTGTATGGGGCTGTAATGTAGTGGTAATATCGCCGTAGCCGCGAGAAAAGAATTATGATAAATACGATTGTATATTTTCTAAGAGTAACTAACTGTTTTATACAGTAATGACTTTTTAGTCATTGCGGCTCCCGTAACAGCCCTCGTTAATCTCTCCCTCCATACAGCCGAAATTCCACCTGCTTGGAAAGAAGCGGTTGTGCTTCCTCTGTTTAAAGGCGGTGATCAGGCTGACCTAAACAATTACAGGCCAATGTCCATCTTGCCTTGAGTGTCTAAGATTCTGGAAAAACTTCGTCAACAAACAACTAACCAAACACCTTAATGTGAACGGTATAATCTCCGGGGCACAGTCTGGCTTTCGATCTGGATATGGTTGTGTTACAGCTACCACAAAGGTACTCAATGACATTACATCCACATTAGATACCAAACAACACTGCGCTGCTATATTCATTGACCTTGCCAAAGCTTTTTACTCTGTGGACCACAATACACTTATTCACAGATTTAGCAGCATTGGTGTCACTGATCACTCACTGGTTTGGTTTTCCAATTATCTCTCTCACCAGGTGCAACGTGTAAGATTTGAAAACCTTTTCTCCCATTCTCTCCCGGTCACCAGGGGTGTCCCCCAAGGCTCCATACTTGGCCCCACACTTTTCTCAATATACATTAATAACATTTAATATCCTCAGGCAGCTGGCAATTCACTCATTCACTTATATGCTGATGATACAATTCTTTATGCCATTGGTCCTTCCCCTGATACCTTTCAAGCTACTCTGCAAGATAGATAGATAGATAGATAGATAGATAGATATTTATTGATCCCAAAAATGGGAAATTACAGTGTTACAGCAGCAAAATATCAGTCACACAGCACAGAATATACATGAAATACTAGGATACAATATACATACATACAATATACATGAAATAATAATAAGATAGAATACAAGAACAGATATTTAAAATATATACAAGTTGGGAATACAAAATGTACAACTGCTTAACTAGTAATGATAAAGATATAGATAAACCTATTGTGCAAGTTGCACTTAGTGCAGATGTGATGTCTATGAGTCTTATCTAGCACCCAGTGATGAGGCGTTAAAAAGTTTTATTGCCTGTGGTAGGAATGATTTCTTGTAGCGGTCCGTGCGACAACGAAGCTGTCGTAGCCTCTTAGAGAAGGTGCTCCTCTGTTGGACCGGTGTGGGGTGGAGAGGGTGGTCGGGGTTATCCATGATAGATAACAGTTTGTTCAGTGACCTCCTCTCCACCACAGCTTCAAATGTCTCCTTTTTGCAGCCAATAACGGAGCCAGCCTTCCTGATCAGTTTGTTCAGTCTGTTTGTGTCGCTGGCTCCGATGCTGCTGCCCCAGCAGATGGCGGAGGAGAACAGAGCGCTGGCCACAACAGACTGGTAGAACATCTCCAACATTCTGCTGCACACGTTGAAGGATCTCAGATTCCTCAAGAAATAGTCTGCTATTAGAAGATAGCTTCTTCCAACTACAGCAGTCTTTTTCCCAACTCAAACTCACTTTCAATACCTCCAAAACTTAAGTCATGTGGTTTTATCGTAAGGGTACTACGCCTTCTCCCGCCATTACCACAACATTACCACCTGCAAGGGAGTTATCCTTGAACAAGTCACTGCATATAAATACTTGGGCATCTGGTTGGAAACTTCACTTTCTTTCGCTATCCACATATCAAAGCTGCAATCTAAGGTCAAGGCCAAACTTGGTTTCCTTGACAGAAACCGCTCCACTTTCACCACTTCTGCCAAACTTACTCTCATTCAAATGACAATTCTACCCATGCTATATTATGGTGACACTATATACAGGGTTGCTTGCAAGACCACTCTATCAAAACACTACACTCTTTACCATTCCGCTATCAGGTTTGCCACAAATGTCCCCTTCAATACACACCACTGCACCCTATATTCATCTGTCAACTGGCCCTCCCTTCACATTCGCCATAAGATTCACTGGTTCACTTTCATTTACAAGACCCTTCTTGGCCGATCACCTCCTTACTTAGGTCACCTGCTGCAGCCAAAGTCTGTCACATATAATACCCGGTCCTCACTTCATCTTCAATTAAGCATTCCCAAAACCAAATTCCGCCTCTGGTCTCGCATCTTTTCAATCTGCTGCCGCTCGCGACAGGAATGCTCTGCAAAAGATTCTCAAACTGGACAAACTAATTTCCATTTCATCCTTCGAAACCATCATATCATCCTTGTTCACGGACATATGCAGTTGCTTCTCTACATAATAATTTCCAGCTAAATATTTGAATGGTTTCTCCCTCTCTTACTCACCCATGTACCTGTGCACTTATCTCGTTATAAGTGTTTATTGTTTTCTGTGTAGTATTTCACATTGTATTTTATGTAATTTCTAAACTGTATGTATTTATTATCTAACCCTCCTTCCCTTTCCCTAAGGGGCTATGCCACTTATCAGGCCGCCATTGTAAATAAGAACCTGTTCTTAATGACTTGCCTGTAAAAATAAAGGTGAAATAAAATTTAAACATTTTTTAACAAGTGACAAATACAGTTTGTTGACAATATTTCCATAAGGTCTTAGAATAGATTTAGAATAGATTGTCACCTTGTTAAGTGAATGCTAAATGAACACTTGCCTGTATTAACACACCTCCAGGGCATTTTTACACTGATGTCAGAGCCAGAGATATCGTCTCCTAACAGAAAATACATAACTCCTTCTTAGATGATCTGGGATCCGTGGAATTGTGTGTGTGTGTGTGTGTGTGTGTGTGTGTGTGTGTGTGTGTGTGTGTGTGTGTGTGTGTGTGTGTGTGTGTGTGCGTGCGTGCGTGCGTGCGTGCATGCATGCGTGTGTGTGTGTTTTATCGCCAGATAAAACCTGGACACACAGACACACCAGCAGAGTGACAGGCACTGATTAGCAAAGAACAGAGACACAAGACAAGACAACATGATATATGAGCCAGGATTGTGTGGACGCATACTGCATGCACACAGGAGAGCACACAGCAGCAGAAGAGACAGAAGAGCAGTAGACATTGTCTTCTTTCCTTCCCTGTCCAGTGTGTAATTGTTGGAGCGGTGGGTCTCGGGAAGGCACAGGAGGCATAAAAGTCCCTCATTAGTGAAAATGGGTCAAGCTGTGTGTGTGTGTGTGTGTGTGTGTGTGTGTGTGTGTGTGTGTGTGCCTGTGTGTGTGTGTACGTGTGTGTGTGTGTACGTGTGTGTGCGTGCGTGCGACAGTCGAAGAAGACCAGTGTAAAGCTTGTTTAAGGGGGTGATTGTACAGCAATAAAACGGCATGAAAACATTCTGTGTGTGTGTGTGTGTGTGTGTGTGTGTGTGTGTGTGTGTGCGTGTGCTAAAAATTGATCAAGCTAGACATGCAGACTTCAAGAGGATCATGAGAGAGACAGAGATGAGTAACAGAGATAAACAAACAGAGGCAGCTGGTGAGAGGAATTGGAAAAAAGCAAGATAAGAAAGTTTGGTTTGTGATATGGAGATACATAAGATGTTGGTCCAGAGGCAGTGGTGCAGTGAGGATTTTGTAAGTTTGGGTTTACTGTGGCTTGACTTGCTTACACTTGACCTTAAACATCCCTCCCCCCGTCCCCCCAGCAGTGCTGCTCCCTCTGTAGCTGGTGGTGAGTGTCATTTTGTCATCATTGTGAGACACATATTTTTGATAATATGCTTTTGTGTTTTTGCATCATATTTGTGGTTGGGTATATGCACGGCTAGCTACTTGCAGTGGTGGAATGTAACTAAATACATTTACTCAAATACTGTACTTAAGTACAAATTTGAGGTAGTTGCACTTTATTTGAGTCTTTTCTTTTCATGCCACTTTCTACTTCTACTCCGCTACATTTCAGAGAGAAATATTGTACTTTTTACTCCACTACATTAATCTGACAGCTTTAGTTAGTTACTTTACACATTAAATTTTTGCTCACAAAACACATGTCGTTTATAAAATACAATGTTTTGTTAACTATTAAACTACCCAACAATATACAAGTCCAGCTGAAACGATTAGCCGATTAAACACAGAACTGTTTGGGTCGTTTCCAGTTTCTAAAATGTGAGAACTTTTCTGCATTGAGTACTTTTACTTAGTATATTTTCCTGATGATAATTACATACTTTTGCTTAAGTAACATTTTCAATGCAGGAGTTTTACTTAACAGAGTATGTTTACAGAGTGGTATTAGTACTTTTACTTAAGTACTGTTCATCAACGAAGTGTTTAATCGGCTAATCATTTCAGCTGGACTTGTAGGCCTGTATATTGTTGGGTAGTTTACTTTATAACAAAACATCATATTTTATAAACTACATGTGTTTGGTGTGCAACAATCTTAATTTGCTGTCAGATTAATATGTGGCTCGGAGGTAGAGTGTCCCCATAAGCACAACGTTGGCGGATCAATCCCAGGCTCCTCCGGCCACATGTCAAATCAACATGTCAAAGTGTCCCTGAGCAAGACACTGAACCCCAAGTTGCTCCCTGGATGCTGTATGTATAGCTGTCCACTTCTCCTAATACTTAGGATGGGTTAAATGCAGTAATAGAGTTCCACTACATTGTACTGTGTGTATGTAACGAGTTTGTACGTATTTTTTTTTTTTTTATTTATTTATTTATTTATTTTTTTAGTGAAGTAAAAAGGTACAACATTTCCATCTGCAATGTAGCGGATTAGAAGTAGAAAGTGGCATGAAAATAAAACACTCAAGTAAAGTACAAGTACCTCAAATTTGTTCTAAAGTACAGTACTTGAGTAAATGTACTTGGTTACATTCCACCACTGGTTACGTACCACTATAGTGTTTAGTTAGAGGGAAACTGAAGAGAGATGGGGTTAGACATGGAGCTGGGGATCAGCATCAGGTATTGGAAGCAGTAGATGGTAAAAAATGTGATGGAGGAGTAGAGATGGAAGGAGGCATAATGGAAGAGACCGGAGAGGAAGTACAGGCAGATAAAGAGGATGGAGCTGTGGAGGGAAGTAATTGAAGGCTGAAGAGGTATGGAGCTATGGAGGAAGATGGACAGAGAGAGAGAGAGGAGACAGAGGAGAGGCGGATGTGTGGAGGAGAAAAGGAGAAGAGGGTATAAATATTGCATGGCAGGTTTTACTACTTGGCAATAGGAAGGGTTTCCCTCCCCAATACATGCACCCTCACTGACACACACACACACACACACACACACACACACACACACACACATACAGTGCAGTTTTACTCTGCCTAGTGCAGCATTGTGTAATGCTATCCCTATTTTACCCTGGAGGGGCAAGCGAGGAGAAGAAGACACAGTCGTCATGGAGATACAATAGTGGGTGATGGAACATGCGCAGAGAGAGCGCTCCTGTCTGCCTCAGTGTTTGTTGTGCTAAGATGGTTCAACGTGCTGACATTTTCACTTCATATTTTATTTTAAGGTTCGATCACAATTCAGCTCCATTTCTTTTTCCAATGTTGACTCCAACAGTACATGAATACTGGACTTCAATAGGAATGCCCCCCCATATTTTGGCCCATTATAGGTTCAAGATTTTGAGATTCAATATCCTTTATTACAGTTTTTGCCGATTGCTTACACACTGAAATCAAAAGTATTACACAATTATCAAAACCTTACACTCAAGGAGCAAACATTGGCCCAGATGTGCACCACTATAAGCACAATGTCAGCCTCACACTTTATGCTAAACAATACAAACAGTGATTTGTAAAACACCAAACACACTTGTAGACATTAGACAAGGAAGTATATCATGATGTCACTTCCTTGCAATTCCAAAGCACTGACTGTCAAACGACCACACCTATGAGCCGATCTGTGAAACACAGCCATCAGGTACGCAAACACATGGATGCTTAATTGTAGACACACCAATCAGGTGTAAGCACTATACAAAATGCAGCAGGTAAGTCTAGTATTTTCTCTACTGTAATTTCAGTTTTTGTTGTTTTTTACTGTAACTGGATACAGTATTTTATGTGTGTCTGTTGTTTGCTGAGCTAACAGTGTTATGCACACTACTGTAGCAGCATGAAAACTGGGATGTTTTGTTGTGAGTTTCCATGTTGACATGTTGACTGATTTGGGTATATGGAGAGAAATACATGTTATTTTCCTCAGTCTGCAGCATTGGTCTTGTGTAGTGTTTGGTGAACTTATTGTATATTTGCACTTTCTCTGTGAACTTCATTTACAGTACTCTAATCACTGAGGAGTAGAATTGCTAAAAGTGTTTTAGGTTAGCAACAGCAGGGGGTAACTAATTCAAACGTGTTCATATGAAACGTGTGTTTCAAATGGTAACAAAATGTGTTTTTTATATAAATTAGTGTATAGTTGTAAGAGTGTTTCATTTTGCAAAGGGTCTGAGGTGTTCTGCTAATTGGGTGTAGTGTTTTGAAAAACCGGTCCCTGTTTTCGAAAATAGTGCTTACAGTAAGCATTCGAAAAAAACTGTAATCCCACAACGGGGAACTTCACAACGTTGTAGCAGCAAGGGATAGTGCAAAAAAGTAAGAAAAAAAAGACACTACAGATAAACAACCAATAAAAAAATAAGTAAGTAAAGTGAATAAATAGTAAACAGTTGTATCAACAGTATTGCACAGTCACATTATTCCATGGTTATACTGTGTATTAATAACTAATATGACTTTTTTCCCTAATAAAACATACAAAACGTTTCAAGGTCTTACTGTATATTAAGTACACAGTAATTTGGTCAGTGGTTCCCAACTTGTTGGTCCCAGTTCACTGCAGGTCCATTCTGAATGGCTCAATTTAGTAGTTGTAGTTGCCATAGTGAAATTCTAAAGATTCAAGGTGATGAAGAAAAGAGGAGGAGAGGAGGTAGTGGAGGTTTAGAAAAGAGGAGAGGAAAATAAGGTGACAGTCCAAAGTGCAGGCAGAGAGAAGGAGGAGAAGAGGGAAGGAGCGATGGGTGATGTGTAGTGAATAAACTAGAGCAGGTCACTCTTTGGTATGCTGCTCCACACACACACACACACACACACAAAATACACACATAAAATAGAGATTCAGTAGTGTTCAAGCTGACACAGTGGATGTATTAAAAGAACGGCTGACACTCGCACTGTAAAGCTAGCACCATCTCCATAGTTACAGAACATTCAGTGTCCAAACCAAAGAGTAGAGAAGTAACTTACTTCTCTACTCTTTGTCCAAACACAAAAGAGCAAAACTGAGTTGAGGGCTAACCAGAAACTAAAATAGCTACACTCCAGTAAATTCCTCCCCCTTAATTTAATTCTAGTCCTATCTAGTTCTATATATATATATATTTTTATAATACACACTTTTCTCACACGCCACATAAGGGTACACTTTTAGAGCTCAACAGCATTGTTCTGAAAGTAAAAATCCAATTCAATTTCTTCATAAGGATTTTGATTATTAGCAGGTATATCTAAACTATCCAATGTATTCACTGTCATGGAAAAATACTACACTACCCACAATCCTAAGTGTAATAGTGATGTCTCTGATTGGTAGAGCTAGCTGTTACCATGGAAATGTTTACTGCACCTGCGAACCCCGCGAACGGCTATAGCAAGCTGCTACCATTGAAGTCTATGATAGTTTCTGTACACAGTCTTGTACCTTTTTTTCGCAGTTTTCAAAATGTTATTTTGAGCCGAATCAAATGTTTTATGGCCACAATTCATCGTGTTGTTGGTTGGTTTGGTTCCAGGCTTAAAACGCTTTATATAAGCATTTAATGAAACGTCAATGGAGATATTTAATGGTTGAAAAATCACTTCCGGAACGGTGGTAGTCTTATGTTAGATGCCAAGGTGTTAGCTTGGTTAAAAACACTCTCTCTGCCTTACTGTTTCCAGTTAGATAGCTTTAAAATAAGAATCTCATAAAAAAAGTCTTAAATAGGCACTTGATGGCAACATATGTGATTTTGTGCTAACAAACTGAGGGACTGCAGTGTAGCATTACACTAGATCAGACCCTTTTTCATTTGTAGCTGCTTAGATTCTTGGGCTAAGAAGACAGAGGTTAGATGTATATTGTATTGTTTGTATTTTAATAGTATGATTTAAAAAAGGTTTTTAGGAAGAGGACTAATTAATGTGTGGCTAACGTAACGCTAAACAAGTTTGGCTGGGGTTTGGCTGGAGTGCAAATGAAGATAGAACTGAGTCGCTAACGTTAGCCTACTCTCTGATATAGTAGCATCCAAAACCAGCTTCCATACAGTGGGGAAATATGACTTTTTTTTTTTTTTTATATAACATAACCTGTAACCCTAGTTAGACTCTTCTGTTGTTAGTTTGAAAAGTTAACAAAGAAAGACACCACAAACCTTCCCACACTTATATTTATTTTTGGAGTCTATGTCTCAGTCTTTTAGAGCCTGGGTCTGTCTGAGGTTTCTCCCTAAAAGGAAGTTTTTCCTCGCCACTGTCGCACTAAATGCTTGCTCTTGGGGGAATTACTGGAATTGTTGGGTCTTTGTAAATGATAGAGTGTGGTCTAGACCTACTCTATCTGTAAAGTGTCTTGAGATAACTCTTGTTATGATTTGATACTATAAATAAAATTGAATTTTAGCTATTGGTTGACTCCTAGTTACAGTCTTGGGTTCCTGTTTTTATGATACACATTGTTGTGAACAATCAGATCATACTTTTCTTGTAGTTTATGTCCTCTTATTTCTAATCTAGTGGCTTGACCCATGTGAGTTGATTCTGAAAGCAGTGACGAGCGCTCGGAGAACAAAGTGACACAAAGCAGGGTTCAGTTTAATAATGTTCTGAAGTTTAATGAAACACAGGGGAGTACAGTATAACAGACAAATTACAGGCTTGAGCGGGTATTGACGCAAGGTAGATAAGAAAGATGTCAATGGAAACTGGGAGGTTGTTCAAGGCTGGTTACAAGAGGATATGGTGAGCCAGGAAATGAAAAATCTGCTACAAACATGAGTCAAGGTCAGAGCGAAGAGGAGATATCTCACAATGCACATAATAAAAAACTAGGCATCTGAGTTCTTATGGAGAAAATGTTAGAGCAGGGGAGGTTTAAATTCCATTTCAGGCTCTACTCTTTTAAAATAGATGAAGACCGGTGTGTATCTGTTTGATGATATTAAACAATCTGCATGGTTCATTTCTGATGTTTTGTTATTTGTATCGTATCCATTAATGTCATAACCACAACCCCGGGGAAACCTAATACTATCGTTAGGTCTAGGATTTCAACAGGGTTTCGCTTTACTCTCGCATTTGAAGTTTCAGAAGCTACATGCTAATTCGCCAGGCTGAAGGTAAAGGCTGTTTTATGCTTCTGCGTCAACTCCACGGCAGCTACGGCGTCGCTCCTACGGCGTCGTGACCCTTTCGGAGTTCTGCATCGGGGTTGCTTTGCATCACAGTGCATTTCACCGACATAACGCTAGGGGGTGATAAGTCTGAGGTTATTTGTGAGGTGTCTGCCAGTTTATGTTATGTTAGCAAGCAAACATTAGCACAACTGCCCACAAAGTACTGCTTGCTGGCGAAGTGCTAATTTCAAAACGTTACTGACATATAGGCACTTTACAAACGGATAACCCCGTCACTGTAACCAAAATATGTCTGAGTATATTTGCAAAGCTTATGTCAGTGAACTAGCATGTTGCTACTCCCCACAGTAGGCTGCTTGAAACACAGACTGTCAACACACAGGACCAGTCGACCAATCACAGTCCTTGCGGTCTGCGTCGCCTCGATGCGAAGTTACAAATTTTTGGAGGTGCACGTCGAGCTACGGCGGAGGGCTCGGAGGGGGGTTCGTGGCGACGCAGAGGGGTCTGTGGCGGTACGCCGTCGATTCGACGCAGAAGCATAAAACAGCCTTAAGAATTAAATGGCTTACCTTTTGTCCTCTGGCTCCGCTGCGCGTCACTCCTTCTTTCGGACCACCCCAGTCGTCCGTGTGGCGTCAAAACAGCGATGACCCTCAGTTGATAGTTCATTTGTAGACATTTAAGACACGGACATAACATTAACACAACTTGACAGGGAAACGTCACGACAAATCAGAAACACATCCTCTCCTCTACTGACCGCTTTAAACCAATCCCAACTGAGTAGGAGCAGTCGGCAGCTATAGTCCGGTGCCCATGGACCAACACCATGTGTAATGCCATGGTACGTATGTCTTTATGGTGGGAGGAAACCGCAGCTCCCGGAGGAAACCCACGGGGAGAAAATGCCAGTAACCCAGTACTCAGCAGTGCCCACTTGCTGTGAGGCAGTACTGCTAACCACTGAGCCACTGTGACGGGCCGCAAACCTAACTTGCCACCTTAGTTATATGGGTCATCACTCTGAGGTTGAAACCCTCATAAAGCTGTCTGTTAAGGCAAACAGCGAAGAGTCGTAGAGAGGAGGAAGGTGACACATGTCACTGTTGATATGACTCAGATAGGTGTGTATTAGCAAGACTATTTTATGTGTGTCTTTGCGTGCATTTATATTCACCTGGTTATGTGATGCTTTCTCCTTATATCCTTTCTCATGCTTATCCATCAAGGTTGACATGTAAACTTGGTAACACACATCCATGCACTCACTGTCTTTCTCTCTCTCACGCACACACACACACACACACACACACACACACACACACA
Source organism: Sander lucioperca (assembly GCF_008315115.2). NCBI lineage: Eukaryota > Metazoa > Chordata > Actinopteri > Perciformes > Percidae > Sander > Sander lucioperca. The sequence goes on from NC_050193.1 coordinate 17,478,119, forward strand.
CACACACACACACACACACAAGCACACACTGTATCCTTTACATAATAATAATACCCTTCCTCTTGTGCATTATTTTCCATCTCCCACCATCCCATCTCTCCCTTAGCTTCTAATCCTCTGCTATTAAATCTATTTGTCATGCTAAGCTTTGCCATTATTACCGACCTGTGTGTGTGTGTGTGTGTGTGTGTGTGTGTGTGTGTGTGTGTGTGTGTGTGTGTTTGTTTGTGTGTTTGTGTACTATAGGTTTTCTCCGCTGCATCATGCAGCGCTCAATGGGAACCTGGAGCTTATCACTCTGCTGCTGGAGTCACAGGCTGCTGTCGACATCAGAGACCAGAAAGGTGAGGGGGAAATGCACACACACGCACACACACACACACACGCACACACACACACACACACACACACCTCTGCACACACAGGCTCAGCTGTCGTTTGTGTCTTTGATAATTATGTGAGTATAGCGGCAGGGTAATTTACTGCTGGGTAATTGATCTGCACAATAATCAGAGATACTCATTTTTGCATCCACACACTCTGAGACACACACACACACACACACTGACAGATATAAATCCTCACTGATCAATAATAATATAAATCTCGGTGTGTGTTCATACTGTGTGTTTTTGTGTGCGCAGGTATGCGGCCGCTGCACTACGCAGCGTGGCAGGGGAAGGCGGAGCCTATGAAGATGCTGCTGAAGTCCGGTTCATCTGTCAACGGCCAATCAGATGAAGGACAGATTCCTCTCCACCTGGCGGCACAGCACGGCCACTACGACGTGGTGAGTGATGGCAGTTCTTCCAAAAAAAGAGATCAATGTGGAGCTTCAGGCAAGAACATGAAAGGTTTTTTTTTGCCACCCAGATCAGATAATCATCAGCTGATTTCCCTGTGTACTAACTACACGAGTCACAAAAAAGCCATCTGTCATAACTCATATGTAATTCAGCATCCTATAGTTCTGAAATAGTAAAATGGGCGGAAGCTAAAAGGATTTATTGTTAGGAGAGGTTGTTGGCACCTTTATAGCAGCTATAATCAAATGTTTATAATGGAATGTGAAAGGGGCCTTATGCAGTGACAGACCCACGCAGAATTATTACCCAACTCTTCTGTTGCTCGCAGTTTTACAGAGCTGTGTCTTTCAGCTCACTGTTTGGGTTTTCTGGTCCATAATCTTACTGTTTTAGTTCACTCTTACTGCTCTGATGGCTGTTTTCAGCTAAAAAAGTATCTAAACCCCCACTGTAGCCTACACTACCTGCCCAGCACCAAACAGCAGATAGACACAGTTAGCAACTAGCTAAAATAAGCAATATTTCCCTCAGGAGTTGGCAGACACCAAAAACAGAGCTAAATAAGAGTGAAAATTGGAGATTTATCAGTTGGCCACAGACATGACTCCAAATGAATGCTAATGTAGTTATGTATCTGTTTGCTTACATGTTAACACATCAATTTTAAAAAGTGTTATGCCAGTGTTGTGTTAACAGCTTGTTTCTGCTGCCCCAAGTGGCCAAATTATTGTACAGTTATTGCAGGTTTAACATACATGTAGCCTGATAATAAGACTGAAATGCCCCTTTTTTTTACTTCACCATTCCACCTTCACCGTTTTTTCGTCGCTAGGTACTTTAGCTACGTAATGTAGCTACTATATAGGAGGATGACATCTCCATTCTTAAAGCATCTACACAGCTGTAATCTACCCATGCAGGTGTTTTCACTTACTTTGCATCAGTGTTATTAGGTACATCTGTGTTTTACCTGTTGTGACAAAATATCTGCTGTGAGAAAGGATCGCTGCACAAATACGAGATTCATAGATCTGGACAGGGCTGTAGTCAAGTCCAAGACAAGTCCAAGACCAGGACTAGTCGAGACCGAGTCAAGACCGAGTCCAAAAAGGTTTGAGTCCAAGTCAAGACCGAGTCCAAATGAGAGGCTCAAATTAGGCCACATTATTTTCTTTAAGTACAATTAACAATTTCACTTAGGCCTAAGTCACATAAAGCAGAAGTGCAACTTTACATATTAGATGTTGAGTCTTTTTATTCTGGTGTAACAAGAACATTCTGGACTTCCGATGGAAAATGTAACAAGTAACAAGCAACACAGGTGTCACTAAAAAACGGACAAGTTCCCATTCTTGAACTTATTACTTGTCCTGAAAAATCCAGAGTACAAAGTGCTCGCTGACTGTCTGTGGCCAAAATGAAACTGATTGATGCCTGTTGATTGAGGTATATGACACAGCCAGGCGTATACCGAGGACTAGGGATGCACCGATCTGACTTTTTCAGTCCCGATACCGATGCCTGGGCTTTGTGTATCTGTCGATACCCGATACCGATCCAATACTGTTGTTGAATTAATAATACACTGTATACCTTCCACCTTATACCTTCCTTCTACCATGTGGAAGAGACTAAAGGCACCAGACTTTCCTAACTAAACATTACTTTCCTAACTAAGACAAAATAACATAGATGTAATGTATTGAATTCTTATTCATTTGTACACTCACATCTTCCAGCATGCGACACACGTGCGACAGAGGGGGAAACCGTGGATCTGTTAATTTTTCCGATCCCCGATCCAGCTATTTTGTCAATATTGGGACCGATATCCGATCTTAATATTGGATCGGTGCACCCCTACCGAGGACCAATGTCAATGTCCGTTCTAGATGGATTTTGAATTAAACTAATACCTGTTTTCTGAACAAGCACACTTCATCAATGGTGTTGTTTTGAAAGAGGAAGTTACTTTAGAAAAAAAAGTTTACAGTGCCGGACTCTAGAATATACTCTAGAATATTTGGCGAGTCCAATGGCCGAGTCCGAGACAAGTTCAAGTCCAAATACCAACGAGTCCATGACAAGTCCGAGACAACAGAAAACGTCTCAAGTACTACAGCCCTGGATCTGGAATCAGGTTGCCTTTAAATTTACTCTTACGTTCATCACTTATGTCTTGTTCTTATCTACTGAATGCAATGGTCCCTGCCATATCCATAGTGCCCGTTTTTCCTGTGTCAAAAATGTAAAAAAAAAGACTATGTAAGAAAGACGAATTAGGAAACAAAACGAAACAAGGTAAATACAGAGGCTTTTCCAGCTAAGAAAAAAGCTATGTGGGGAAACACTGCAGTGCTGCTGCAGGCTTGCCGAAGCAACAACAATGAAATATAGCCGACTACAGCAGCTGACATACCCTGGAGGAGAGCGACGCTCAGCATCCACAGGCTCCACCACTGAAGAACCACTGCTTCTGTTTGATTAAATAGCCATGATTTATACAGGGTGCTCCCAGTGTGCAAGGGCAAACAAATAAAATATTACAAAACCTGAAACAGACCACATATTAAAAACATGAATCATTTAACATCCAGCAAGGCACAGACAAGATTTGAGAGGCATTTACTTTAACAAGTACGGCGACGAGGGAATCTAATTTTTGTCTTTTCTCCTAATTTGTTCCATTTTTAAGGTGCATTAGAAAGCACAATGAACTTATCCCTCTGGTGGGGCATTATCCCTCTTAGTCTTTTACTGCTTTAACCAAGCTTGTCCTTTTACTTGATGTCGCCGTGCTCCTCTAAGGGGGGATGGATTCTTTTTAAGGCTGCATTCACACACACTGCTGCAGTCCACAGCCGGTCCGGTGAAATTGCAGGTCTTTCCGTTCATTTTGAATGGGGGGAGTGCGTTTAGGCCGCGGTGGGAGGGTGCCGCAGGGGGGATAGGGGAAAAAAACATGGCCTGCGGTGAAAAGTTGAGACCAATTCAACTTTTGGAGAAACGCAACCCGCCGTCACACTGCGGCAGTGGTGGAATGTAACTATGTACATTTACTCAAGTACTGTACTTAAGTACAAATTTGAGGTACTTGTACTTTTCTTGAGTCTTTTCTTTTCATGCCACTTTCTACTTCTACTCCGCTACATTTCAGAGAGAAATTTACTTTTTTACTCCACTACATTAATCTGAAAGTTTTAGTTAGTAGATACTTTACAAATTAAGATTTTATGCACACAAAACACATGTAGTTTATGAAATATGATGTTTTATTATAAATTAAACTACCCAACAATATATAGGCATACAAGTCCAGCTGAAACGATTAGCCAATTAAACATTTTCTGTTTGGATCGTTTCCAGGCTTGTTATGTAAGTGTATTATTGTGTTACTGAAAAAAGGTTCAGGTTTAGGTAGGGGGGGAACAGATCTCGACGGGGAAACAGAATTGATACAACCCCCTAACTAAATTAGGGACAAAAACTGGCGAAACTCAATAAAGTCTGATTGATTCATGTTTATTTTCTTCTGGTGTCTTTGGTTTCATCAAACAAAGTCCAAAAGAAATGCAGGTTATCTATTCACTAAGCCCCACCCCTGTTAGTTGCTGTAGAAGCCAGTGGAACAGAAGGTACCCAGGGGTGTGACGTTTGGCTCTCTGCCAAGACGTGGTATGGATTTTTTAATATCTCTTGTTTTTTTTTCTCATGTGTCGGTGTGTGTTTGCTTTGTGTGTGTGTGTGTGTTTCCTGTCTGCAGTCGGAGATGCTGCTGCAGCACCAGTCCAACCCGTGTATTGTGGACAACGCAGGCAAAACCCCTCTGGACCTGGCCTGTGAGTTTGGCAGAGTTGGGGTAAGAACCTACGCTTTTAGTCCTTTTTTCAAAAACAGCAGCACCTGAAGACAATCTGCAGAGATGATCAGATGTGTTCCGTGTGTGTGTGTGTGTGTGTGTGTGTGTGTGTGTAGGTGGTCCAGTTGTTGCTGTCCAGTAATATGTGTGCTGCTTTGCTGGAGCCCAAAAAAGGAGACACCACCGACCCCAACGGGACGTCTCCTCTCCACCTGGCTGCCAAGAACGGACACATAGACATCATCAGGTACGCACACACACACACACACACACACACACACACACACACACACACACACACACACACACACACACCATTTCTAATAAATGACTGGGTTTAAATGTCCACAGCGGAACAATTTGATCCAATTAAGTGAAGGAATAATGTGTGTGTTGTCATACAGTGAGAGATGATGCATCAGTCAGCTACTCCTAAATAAGTTTTACAGTAAGACTGGAAAGACTGCAGATCTGCATGATGGCACTCCTCTGTCACGCTAAATGTCAAGTCATTATAATCTCATCTCGAAAAGGATGTGCGTCCAATTTGTGTTTGTTTTTTGCAAGAGAGCATCATGGCAAAGTGACTTTTGTTGCCGTGGTGATGTCAGCATTCGGCACAAAGCTTCGGGATGAAAGATCCCCCAGCAGAGCGGTGTGCTACGGCAAATAAACACACACCACAAAGTCTATTTTTACTCTCATTGCTCGCAAACACTTTTAAGTAACTCTGGGCTTTGTGTGTGTGTGTCTGTCTGTGTGTGTGTGTGTGTGTATGTGTGTCTGTGTGTGTGTCTGTGTGTGTGTGTGTGTGTGTGTGTGTGTGTGTGTGTGTGTGTGTGTGTGTGTGTGTGTGTGTGTGGGTGGGTGGGTGTCGGTACAGGGGTTTGTTTGCCTGGAAGACAGACATAGACGCCAAGGGAAGCAGGGAGAGACTGAAAGATCAGAGAAGACTGTGACTGAGGGAAGATAAGAGAGAGAAGGAGAGAAAATTAAAGAAAGAGAGAGAGAGAGAGAGAGAGAGAGAGAGAGAGAGAGAGAAAATAAAGCCTGTCATAGTTGATTGAGTAGAGCGTGCCTCTCTAGAAGTGACACTGATAAATGATGCTTATTAGGCATGGCCAGCAGTCTGTGGAAGACACACACACACACACACACACACACACACACACACACACACACACACACACACACACAGTTAAAGGAAAAATGTAAGGTGTTTTTTGCAGCTTTTTTTGACTGTTGCTTCCTGTCATCTGATCTTCTAACCTTCAACCTGTCATTTAAAGTATGAGACTGGTGATGGTCTAATAAATTAAAATACCAAATTGGTGTTTTAAAGGGTTAGTCCGGATTCACAGAAGTCACACAATAAGACAAACTAACCAGTCGAGGCAGCAGTAGACCAGCAACCAGTAGCTTTGACAACAGCGTAGATGTATATAACGACTTTGGTTCCCCGTCGTAATGGGCTGTCTGACAGCAAGGCAAAGAGGTGAAATTATTCTAAATATAGTGTACACTTAAGCTAATATAGATTTTTTTTTAGCTGCTGCTTCCATCCACAGCAGTACATTGCTTAGTTTCCGTGTCAGTACTCCTGTCTGTTTCTCCAAACTGTGGGCATGCCGACCTCCATCTACTGTAGGTCATACACTGACTATACATACTGTAAATACCTCAGGGTTTCCCCCAGAAAAGTTGTTAAGCCCTGTGGCAAGTGTCTTTTTTTTTTTTGACGAGGGCCCGGCTGGGGCCAGTCACAGACTGATGGCAGCGTTAATCTAGAGCCCAATAGTTTCTTTAATAATAATTTACAGAATTGCAAAATTGAGAATTTATAAAAGCTATAAGACAGATTCCATAGTGCCCTACATTAAGTCGGTGCTAAAAGCTAACTGGAGATTTGAAAATATGACTACGTCTAAGTTTTCAACCGAGCCATCTTACTAGTAAGTAAAAAATTCCCAGTGGCTCACGCCTGGTGGGGGGCGACTTAGGCCCGGTGGGCCACCAGGCTTGCAAAAGACTGGGGGAAACCCTGTACCTCATACAACCCCACTTCAAGAAATCCGAACTATCCTTATAAGAGAACTATAGAGTAATACCAGTCATTTAATTTAAATCAGGAGCAGTATACCATGTTTCACTTTATATGTCTGTCTTTCTCCAGTCATTTAGTTCAGCAAGATAAAGCCAATTAAGATTTTTTTTTTTCTCTTTATCTTTTTCTTGTTTTTCTCTCCTAATCCTGTGTGTCCTTTGACACCTCTCTCTTTCTCCCCCTCTCACCTCTTCATACCCTTACCCTTTCTCCCCCCCCACACCCCTGCTCTGCCCCTGCTGTCAGACTGTTGATCCAGGCAGGTATCGACATCAACAGACAGACCAAAGCGGGCACTGCCCTGCATGAAGCTGCCCTGTGTGGAAAGACTGAGGCAGTGAGACTCCTGCTGGAAGTAAGTGGAACTTTACTGAAAAACCTTCTAGCACTGACAGCTTGAGTTCACTTAAAGGACAATTACAGAAGGCAAAAACCTCCCCTGAATGGAACTGCTGTCTGCAGCTACTGTAATTTACTCACTATATCTGTGACAGTAACACTCACAAGGTGGCATAAAAAGGGGAGGCATTTTTTATTTCCATAAAATTACAATAAAACAAATTGATCTTCTGTCATAACAACAAGGCTGCCTGTTTTCTGTGATGAATGACTAGACCGTGGAAATGTTTTTCAGATCAAATTGAAATGAATGAATCTTCCTGACTTATTTATATGACTACATTTGTGCACGTAAGTTGTAACCCATTACATAATGTACATCATTTGAAGAATAAATAAATAAAAAGATGCTGCAAAAAATGGAATGAATGTAATATTATAAAAGGGTTTTAATTGCATTCAATTCAAGTGTGAAATCATAACAGAAGTAATCTCAGGAAACTTTCCAGATAGAGTAGGTCTAGACCAAACTCTCTACTCTGCTACTACTTATATATTACTTACAATGAAAATATTCTTAGATAGTGTTCCTTGGTAAATGTTTCATGCATTAAATGCATTGGGGGTCTGGGGCCCATGGCCTATTTATGAAAGGATTTGAGCAATCCCTACATCCCCATGTGATAAAATCGAGGCTCAGTTCTGAGAAATACTGCTAAACTGCACTGCTAGAGAGAGATGATGTAAATGAGCCATTTGTTCGTCTGACATGAAAATGCCACGGGGTTAATGGCAAGAAAAGAGGCTATATGTGTGTTAACGACCATGTGAGTTCCAGCACGCAAAACCAACTTGGGATACGGGTCTTTGCGCTGAAGCGACTTCGAACTGAACTCAGAGGTTGTTGTGGTTAGTTACAGCTACAGGGAATGAGCAAGCATGGGTTATATTCTGTTGACGCCATGATGGTAAAATATTACATCCCTAAGGGTGTTAAACCATTTTCGTCTGTTTTCACTTTCTGCATAAAACAAACAAACAAGAAAATTAAAAAGTCAACATACCAAATCCATCTTCTTTCCTCTTCTACAGAGTGGTATCAACGCCACAGTGAGAAACACCTACAGCCAGACTGCGCTCGACATCGTCTACCAGTTCACTGCAACACAAGCCAGCCGAGAGATCAAACAACTGCTGAGGGGTAGGATGGATGGATGGATGGATGGGTGTGTGGGTGGGGGGGTGGATGGATGGATGGATGGGTGTGTGGATGGGGGGGTGGATGGATGGATGGATGGGTGTGTGGATGGGGGGGTGGATGGATGGGTGGGTGGATGGGGGGATGGATGGATGGATGGATGGATGGATGGATGGGTGTGTGGGTGGGAGGGTGGATGGATGGATGGATGGGTGTGTGGGTGGGGGGATGGATGGGTGGATGGATGGATGGGTGGGTGGATGGATGGATGGATGGATGGATGGATGGATGGATAGATGGGTGGGTGGATGGATGGATGGATGGATGAATGGGTGTGTGGGTGGGGGGATGGATGGGTGGATGGATGGATGGATGGATGGATGAATGGGTGGATGGATGGATGGATGGATGGGTGGATGGATGGATGGGTGGATGGGTGGATGGGTGGGTCGGTGCTTGGATGGATGGATAGATGGGTGTGGGGGTGGGGGGGATGGAAAGATGGGTGGATGGTTGGATGGATGGATGGATGAATGGATGGATGGATGGATGTGGGGGTGGGGGGATGGAATTTCCCAAAATATCAAACTATTCCTTTACACTGATGCTCCCCAAACACAGACAATAAGAAATGTGTACATAATTTTGGTGTGGAAGATAACATGATGAGGTAATGCTGTTATGTTGAACAGTTAGATTTTGAAAAGTGATGGTACGGCACTCTGGTTTAAAGCGATTCTCCATTACTGGAACTATTTAATTGCACACCGTGCTGACACGATAATGTGTTTTGTAGAATAATGTACATGTACTGTAATGAATGTACATGTACTCGTAATGTACAGTATGATTCACTGGCTTTCTCTCTGTCACTCAGACGCGTCAGCGGCCCTTCAGGTTCGGGCTCTGAAGGATTACTGCAACAACTATGACCTGACCAGCCTAAACATCAAAGCAGGAGACGTTATAACGGTAACACACACACACACACACACACACACACACACAAAATGGCCATTCTCAATGCTGACAACAACAAAAAGATGTCATTATGAACAGACACACTGAGCATTGCTGACATCAAAGCTGAAAAGTGAGTTACTTGAGCTCTGTTTGTTGACTATAGTGATGCACAAAGTTTTCATATTTTTTTAAATTGCACAAAATGAGAAAGCTTTTTTATTGTTTTACCTCTTCAGGCTGCTAAAATATTGTTTAACGAAACAATTTGAGGAAGGGAAAATCTTCTTTATTGAACTGCTCATAACTCATACACATGCAGCTGGAGCTGAAACAATTAGTTGAATACTGTAGTCAGAAACAATTTTAATAACTGCTTAATCGTTTGAGTATTTTCTTAGCAAACCAAACCATTCTGAATGAAGTATTGTGGTGCTGCAGAGACGTCCTGGCCTACAAATCCTATCCTACAGACTAAAGAAAAAACTTAGTTTGGTACAGATCTTCGCAAAAGCCACACTATAATTATTTCAATTTTTATATTAATATTTTTCAATGAGAATGATCATTCCCTACAATATCGTAAATCATGTCGCAATCACAATATCAGTCCAAATAATCACAATTAGATATTTTCCTCATATCGTGCAGCCCTACTGGTTGGTTTACTTAACATCTCCATGACAACCATCCTCCTTGGGTATTTAATTATTGGCCGGTAGTTTGAGAAAGCTTGCTCCTTGTTAGGTGAGATTACTCATGAATATTCAACAATGAGGGTTTTTTCAGCTTCCCTCATTTACAAATACAAATATGTTTTACAGAAGTCCATCCACCACTCGTGAATATTTATGAGTATTTATGGAGCCTTTGGGTATTACTGTAATAAGGAAGCCAAGCAGTGCCTAGGCTTCCTCCCTCAGGGTTTGAATGAACAATTTGCTGCTGTCTGGAATTTTTAGACAGCTCCGAATGCAGTTTTGTATTTGTATTTGAAAGAAAAGTAGTTTTCACTTCAAAAGAGCTGGTTCTTTAAAGGCTTTTCAGTAATGCTAAAAATAGATTTCAATAATGTTATTAAACTAGCAGACACAGTTGAGATGCACAATGAAACTTAATATTGTTGTCGTAAAACATGCCCACCTGACAGGTTCTGGAGCAGCACCCTGACGGACGCTGGAAAGGCTGTATCCATGACAACCGAACAGGAAATGACCGGGTGGGCTACTTCCCTTCCACCATGGTGGAAGTCATCAGCAAGCGCACAGGTGTGTGTGCCCTCTTGTGTGTGTGTGTGTGTGTGTGTATGTGTGTATGTGTGTGTGTGTGTGTGTATGGGAGTGTATTGGAGTTCATTCAAATCGGGACCGAGCTGCGTGTCAGCCAAGTGTCATGGCAATACATTTCACATATTTGGGCTAAACACAGAAGAAGAAGAACTCGGAGAAACATAGAAAAAGAAGAAGATGAAGAAAAGTGAAGCTAAGTGAATGAATAATGTTCTAGCCTCTCTCATAAACCACCGAGTAAGGCACCTAAGCTTACATCTCAACATTAGTTAACTTTCCCTGGATTAATACAGAATACAAATCATCTCAGAGATATTTCATCTCACTGGGAGAGAAGACAGTTGTGAGTCGGGCTGCTGTCATCCCTGCATGCTGAAGATGTAACCCAAGATGAATGTTTATGAACCATTTTAGTTGCACATCCACCAGATTCTTTTTAACTGTACTACAACTCTATCTGAATGAAAACACGTTTTTAGGAGTTCAGCCTGATGATGAAAATATCTGTTAAGTAATGAGAACACAGACACAAAAAATAATCCGCATGTCAATGCTGATAATGTGTTCAGTTCTCCTTGCTGACACTTAGCATTACCTGCTGGATGATAATAGTGCGATATTTTGGGAAATACGCTTCTTTGTTTTCTTGCCTAGAGTGGTTAAAAACCTGATACATGGTCTGCAGATGCATAATGTATCCACTTTAAATTGACTTTTGAGTACCAGTGTGTGGGGGGATCTATTGGCAGAAATGGAATATAGAATTCAATCAGGAGAGACTTCGTTGCAGATATGCAAAGGTTTATTGTACATATGCATAATAAAATGTGAGTCTTTGGAGATTAGACTCCATCGTTGTAATGCTGTGATTGGCCCTTGAAATTCATGGCCAATTCTGATTGGTTTAACTGAAAGGTGAACGCCTCTAAACAGCTGATTTGATTTGGGAAGAGAGAGCAGTGATTGAAGTTATTTGAAGTCTTCCTGAAAGAATTTACGCTGAGCTCCATTAGAATATTCTACAGACATATAATATTAATACGTATGTTTTCTTCATTGTATAATCACCTGAAACTAAGAATCAGTGGGTTTTCGTTACCTTAGAATGTGCCGTTTATATCTACATGCGGAGATGATCTTCTTCCACAGAGTCCAACATGTGGCAGCACCATGTTTCTACAGTAGCCCAGAATGGACAAATTAAACACTGGCTCTACAGTAGATAGGGGTCATTCGCGTGTTCCAGCCAGCCACTATATTCTCCTACACCAGGGGTCTTCAACGTTTTTTAAGCCAAGGATACTTTAACTGAAAGAGAGATGGAGCAGGGACCCCCTACTACATATTGTATAAAATGAAGTTGAAGTTAAACTAGGCCTACAATAACACGTTGGGCAGCATTAAGCCTTCATACATTCCCTTTTTAGCACATAGCATACTAAGCTATTAAAATAACCTAAATAACTATAATTATTGGCATGATTTTAGTGAATCCTTAGGATTAACTGTATTTGTGTATGGCCTTAGTGACTACCTTACATATAGGCCAGTAAGCAGTGAGGATTTACATTTGCTAATAATATGTTGGATTCATGTTAAGAATTTTTAATTTTTGAAAAAACTTTCAAAAATTAACAATAATTTGAAGGCCCCCCCCTGCATTGACTCTGAGGACCCCCTAGGGTTCCTGGACCCCCTGTTGAAGATCTCTGTTCTACACGCAAAAGTTCAAGTTGTGATAATAATAATTCATTTCACCTCTAGTGTATCCAAGCTAGCTCCACCTGTTTTCAGTGTTTCTAATAAGCTAAGCTAACCGGTTGCATTGTATTTACCGTACAGATGTGAGAGCGGTATCAATCTTCTCATCTAACATGTGGCAAGAAAGCAAAGAAGTATAAATCAATTTTTTTAACTATTCATCAAATTGCTCATCATGTAAACTTATTAAGATTACATGATGAGCAATTTGATGTTTGCTAATCATATAAAAGATATGACCGGGGTTACCTGTCTCATTTTGGTGTCATCTCTGTGTTTTCATTACTTAACAGGCAAGCTGACCAGCTAATGTGTCAATCTCCCCAAAACTACTCTAACCTCCTTTCTCCATTTTATATCACCTATAATGAGCTGTTTTACCTCTCTGGTGAGATCTACAGAGCACATTCACATCTATCCCGTCATTCCAAAGTGTCACTGTGCTCTCCCAAAGAGGCTCAGATGTTTTTTAACTGTGTATTGGTGTTTGTCTGTAGGTCTGGTACCTCTGTCTGTCCATCCGTCTGTCTCTCTATAGTATAATGTCTTACTTGTCTCAGTCTGTATTCCTGTCCCTCCGTTGCTGTCTGCTTCATCCCCTCGTCTCTTTCACATGATCTCTCCTCTCTCACGTAGTCACATCATTCTTTGTATTTACTGTACAGTCCCTTTACCACTATGGAACCTGCTCCAAGTTAGGAAAATGCCATTGTGGCTACATCTGTCCTTACAAACAGTGCGTTATATAGCAGCTGTGGTTACAGTACAAAACAGCTGGAGCTATCCCACTCAGCTTGCACAGCCATACTGACGAATCATTGCCAGGCACAGTCACACACACACACACACACACACACACACACACACACACACACACACACAAACACACACACACTTGGGGCTACAGCAGCTGTTTTAGCAAGGGGTTATAATTTACTCAACTGTTTTTCATCAATTTTTAATTATTCTTTTTTCCCACCATTCTTCCCCCATCAGTTTCTTGTACATGTACTGCACCTCTCATTTCCTTCTTTTTCCTCTAACAGGGATTCTACATTCATTAAACATTTATTTTCAACCAACATAAATGACCAATTAGAACATCAAGTAGATGAAAATATTTTTAAAAAAGTAAAAAAGAAAAAAATAATTACAGTGACCTCAATGAGAATGGAACAGTTACTGTCTAAAATCAGGGACCAATTACAAGACGATGAATTTAGCAGTTCGCTTGTGGATAGCTATCAAGGCAGTTATCTACTTCAGTAGCTATCTAAGCTAGGTCCTAGTAGTGAGTTGTAAATATTTTGTATTGGAGTATTCAGGATATTATAAAGGTTTGTCTGATTCCCAAATCATGCACAATGACCATCTTTGTGCACAACTGACAAATATTTCACTGATATTTTTGGCACAGTACCACTTGTTGGCAAAGTAATAGTGGAACCCAACTAAAGTAGAATTTGCAAAGTCATTGTCCGAGGACAATGGAAGGCTTTGCTAACATGAAACATTTATGTTTTGAATGCACAAACATATAAAGGACTACCAACAGGTTGCACAGTATTTTAGATTCTGTTGCACTTGCAGTGTTAACAGACCCTCACCTCCTTGATATATATAAGGTTATTAAGCAAGTACCTTAACCTAGCCTTAACTTCATGGAATAGATTATGCCTAGTATGTCGATCAGAACAGACTTCAATGGCACTACCACTTGTAATTTGATTTTGCGTGTTAGCCTTCCAACCTCTGTAGTCTCATGTTGCCACTTGTTAGCAACTACATTTGTCACGTGAAAAAAACTTATGAAAGCTTCAGTTTTCATGAGTGGGTTATTTACTGATGTATTTTATGTTGTAGAACAAAACGTGAGAATATCTTAAGCTTGTGTTAACCACAGACCTTAACTGAGGCATCTAACCAAAAACCCATTAAAAAAACAAACGTTGACTTCGTGGCGAGGGAACCTAAAGTGCAAAAATGCTATCTAATTTTTGGGTTTTAGGACAAATTCCTGCAGCACTCTATATTTCTCAGATAGGAATAGAATATAGTATGCACTTGGCTTGACTCACCAGAGTCAGCTTAGACACAACACTCTATACTTTAAACAGTCATTCAAGTTATTACCACAACAGCTAGTTAGCTAGCTAGCTAGTTTGCAGAGTGCACGATTTCATGTCATATGACCAATTTAGCGCTGTAGAACGCAATACATCCACTTTTAAGTAGCAATTTAATAAGTCACAACGCTTGCATGTTATACAGAGGACATATTGATATCAATTTGTAACAGTTGTGCGAAGCGCTAAGCTAAACAACCTCTTTTGGGCATATATGTGATGAGTTATGCTGTACAGCAACTACTGTAGGTACATTTAACTACTGAGAAAGACGCTGGTGAGCCAGTAAACACTGGACACTGGATATATTGCAAGTGTTACATGTCCGTATTGTTGTATGCTAGTAGCTAATGACATGCAATAGAAAATACTGACTGGATGTCATTTCCTGTGTCGCAAAATAAGACTGAAAGACACGGTAAGAGAATAAAGCAGCTAATAGTTATCAGTCCCTGGGTCCTTGTTGTTGTATGCTAATAGCTAATGACATACAATAGAACATACTGACTGGATGTCATTTTCTGTGTCACAAAATAAGACCGAAAGACACATGTTAAAATAAAGCAGCTAAAATTATCAGACCCTGGGTCCATCCCCTCTTTCACCATCCATCACCTCCCTTTGAACCTCTCCATATGTTTCATTTCAACAATGCCCACATTTGTTTAACATTCTTTAACATCAGCCATGTCCTTCACCACCTTTAATTTCTTTGTTTAATCTTGTCACTTCAGCCTTTGTTTTTAATTTTTCCTTTTTTTCCCCCTTTCTTTCTTTCTTACGTGTAATTCTCTGTTTTGTCGTTTGTTTGTTACATGGCGGTGGCTCACTGTTGGCTGGTTGTGTATGTGTCCGTGTGTGTCGTCGCGGTGGCTGTTATCTAGGTTTGGCCAGCACAGTCATTTGCACTCAACAGTTTCAAAAGATACCGCTGGTTCCTCCGGCAACGGTTGCCCCTGCCAACGCGGTAGTCAACGGCAACGACACCACGTTCCATCAGATCCATATCCTGCCTCCACCGCCTCCTCCTCCACCACATTCCCATCAGCCACTGCTTCCACTTTTCACTTCCTTTGGCTATAGCAAGTCGCCCGTGACAACCCCACAGGGAGACACACCCACTGCCCCAGGTACACGCCCCCTTTTTATTATTTGTATTATGGTTATTATTATTTGTATTATTATGAGTATTATTATGATTATTGTTATTGTTAAAGCTTCAAGGGATGTTTTCCTCTGCCCATATACAAACTATACAGTATTTCTGATTCGTCTGATGTTTTAAATGTTGTTCTGAGAAGGCATCCATTGAAGTTTTCTATTATGGATCATTATTTACGTAATTTTATGTGTTGCTCATACTGTATAACTTTTCTTTTTCTGTTGTTGCTGTTGTCATCTCCATTACTAAGTAAATAGTCAGCTTTTAGAAAGGAGTCTAATGTGTTTAAGCCACTATTGCATTGCGCAATTGTACAATATTGTAGAAATTTGAGCTTACTGAATGGACATACACGATGAAAGATAAAAAGATAAATATTTCTTGCTCGATGATGTTTTTTGCCTCCAACGGCGCCTACCAGGCAGCTAACCTTAACCTTAACCCTAAACATAACCATTGCCGCGCTGCCTGGGAGGAGACGTTGGGGGCAAAAAACACCAAAGACCATATTTCTTGGTCATTGCACTTAGATTATGTAAGACATGCTGTTACACAGCGTATAACCTAAATACATATTCCACAAAAGTTCACTTGAATAAACACAGCTTTCTGAACAACCAAAGACATATTGAGTTTAAATGCTATTACAATCGCAATCCTTAACATTTTCATAAAATCAAACCTGGTTTTTGAGGAATTTATGGTCTGTAAATACCTCTCTATATAGTAGTTGTCTGGAGTCCGCCATTCCTACACTGCATGCGATATACCTGCACACGCATACTCACAGGAAAGAATACATGTAACAATGCATGTAATACAAAATTACAGCTTGTAATTTATAGCTGAACTATAACTTTTTAGATCCTACTAGTTGCTTTATTTCAGAGCTCGTATATTATTGTTACCAGCAGCAGTCTAATGTTAGTCAGCTCTCAAGTGAGGCTCCATAGGGCCAAAGTCAACCACCAAAACACCTAAAGCACTTACTCTGTAATAAGAAATCTCTATGAAATGTCTATATGTACATAATTCAAAGTAATGCCCCTCTCGTGCAGGTTTTGGTCACTGCCTCATTTCTGTCGATAAGAAAACCAACCCGTTTCACTCCCAACTCGTCAAATACCGATACAAAGGGAACCCTTTAGCGCCAGAATGGGACACACCGGACATAGCAGCAGCAGCTCGACCGCTACACTGTAAGATTACGTAGTGTGAAGAGCAACGACGGTAGCGAGTAGTATCAGTTGGCGGATCCAAAGTCTCTTATTCAATATATCCTCCCACTCCTTGCTTGAACCGGAAGTTGTCTTGGTCCGCCTTCACAAAGGCCGTCTCAAAGTTCTTATTCCTGCGCAGAGGAGCGAGGATCTCTGAGGGATCTCTGAGGAGCTATGAGCGAGGATACACGAGAGCTCCCTTCCCAGGAAGCCATGCTTCTGAAAGAGTTGAAGAAAGGATGTCTCATCTCTCTAAAACAACTGAGTTTTCTGTTGCATAACTAAAACAACTTTTGAATGTACACGTTCCACCAAAACAAGTTCCTTCCCGAGGCTATTTTGCAGCGGCACCGTCATTGTGTCCGGCGCTTAGTGCCGCCCAAGACGATTGTGATTGGTTTAGAGAAATGCCAGTGAACCAGATCACGTTTTTCTAGCCAGACCCTCCTCCACAGCGCTCTGGAGGAAGGTCTGGCAATGCGAGACTAATGCTAAAGGCACCTGATCAAGTGTCAGTTTTTGACGCGCTGGGAGTGAGACTGTGCGAAAACAGCTTCGTAGAAAGGAGAAAACTGAAAAACAGTTGATAAAGTAATGCTAAGTGAGGTGTTTTTTTTAAAACGTGGTTGTAATGCTGCTGATATTTCGATTCACACCACAGAAGAATTTCTTTGGTAGTGAGGAATAATAGACGTCAGGTGGGAGGAAAGCTCACCATTTTAGCACAGACCTCTATTCACCTGAGTTGGTTTGTGCTTCAGTTGAATCTCTTGCCTTATTTTTTAAGTTATTTTTTTTCCTTCCTTCCTTCCTCTTCGTTCTTTCCTCTATCCCCTTATACCACGACTGTCCCAGCCACTAAGACAACCCTGCTAGTTTCTTAAACACACACACATCGCACATAACCCTCTCCTGACCAGACTGTGTAGTACTGTGAGTGTGTTTTTTGTTCTGTCCTGCCTCGTCCTGTGTGTTACTGTCACGTCTGATCATTTTAACACCACTTTTACCCACCTTGCACTTGTACCCTCAATGTGTGTGTAAGAGTGTGTGTGGTGGTGGTGAAGGATTGGAATACTAAAGTAAAAATCAAACCAGGCTTTGGACGGGTGAATAATTTAGGCAACTGTTCTGAATTTGCTGAAACACAGTTTTATTTAATAATTTGAAGGAGTCTCAGCGAAATTGTCATCACATCCTTTAGTAAAAATATACATTTGTTTTCTGGAAAGTTTAGAGTTTTAATGATGTTAAGTTTGTCAGAGGTTTAGTTGGAGAGGTTGCTTCAAAAGATAAGCTTTTTTTTAGCTATAATAGTCAATAAGAAAGCACCGCTGGAATAATGCTTATTCATTTCGAACAGTCTTTAGTTTTTATACTGCCATTCTTGGTTTCCTGAACACAAGGTAGTAAAAATGCATGCTGAAGTTATGTATTACATGCAGAGATTTGCAAATCATAAATGTCATGTAAAAGTGTTATGTAAGAGACCCAAAAACATTGTTAGAAAATGGCACCCAGGATGTTTTGCAGGTAAGGTATCCCCTGTCTGTAAACTTGTATGCTCCATGAATTCACTTGACACCATTTTGTTTCCTCCAGGAGAATAAATCCCTTTAGGCAAATTTCCTGCCATGCAGTCCAAAAATATAATGCCTTTACCTATAACTGCATCAGGTCAGTACATTTTCCCTGATCACATGCTGGGTAAAAACAGCAAAATGATTGTAAACTCACAAAGGATTTAAGTCAAATCAAAGGCTGTTGAAAACACTGGTCAGTCCTTTGTTTGAGGTCACTTGGAGGGATGCAAAATGGCCACAAGAAGGAGCTGCAACATTACATGATAGCAAATGAAACTTTTTAATGTGTGTGTTTCTCTGGAGCACTGTTGGTCACACATATAAACCATTTATAAACCCTTATTAAAATGGTTTTAATGGTTTATCACACTCTCCGAATGCACTTCAACAGCCCCATTCTGAAGGCTTACATATATAATCACACACATATGGATGCATTATATATGTATGTGTATGTACATTATGGCATATATATGTGTATATACACAGATATTCATGTTATGGATTTATTTATGTACTATGGGTATATAAATGTTTTCATATATCTATATATATGCTGTATTTTTCTGTGTGTGTGTGCGTGTGTGAGCATGTATGTGAGAATGTGTCAGTGAGTGTGAATCTTATATATTTAAAAAAAAAAACTCCCTTTCCCGCCTTTACCCCATCACCCTGTTCTCCTACTGGCCCCTCTGTAGTTTGTCTTTTTTCGCAGATAGGTGGGAATTTAATTTATTAATCCCATGTTACCCATCTTTGTCTCAAAATATCATTGCAACATCTGCAATCGGCAAAAGTAGTTTGTGGTATCAGTCGTTACTGAAGTGAGGTAGTTTGCTTAGTGTATTTGTATTTTGACAAATACTGTCTGTATGTAGCATTGGCTATTGTCCAATACTTCACATTTTGAATGATTGTAGCAGTGGAGGATAAAATCTTATATGAACCTTGTATTACCAGAAAAGAGGTACTTAGAAAGAACAGGTTATTTTAATTTCACTTGCCATTTTTAAGTTGCAACTTGCAACAAGTAAACGTAACAAGTACATTTTAAGCAATCGTAACTTAAGACTAATATATTTAATATGATTGTATTTACTTACCTTTTTCAAGGCTACCGGTTACCTTCATTTTTTTAAAAAGTAATATCAACTTGTTAGATTTTACAGTGGATATAACTGTGACAAAAACCAAAATGAATTATAAATACTAAAAAATATAAATGTTTACATCACTATTTTGTCTTGTTTTTGGGATACATAAAAGCTAGTTTTCAGCCTAATATTAAAGCTGCACTAATGAATATTTTTATATGAACAATAGATCAAATGACTGTGTGTAATGTAAGAGGGGTCGCTTGTAATGATTAACCCACAGAGAATTATCAATCAGTTATGCGTTGCAGTTCCCCTCAGCTCTATGGAGCTTTTTAGCCTCTTTAAAGCTAATTGTTTTGGTTTTACGAAGTACCAAAGAGAAGCGGACAAAGATAGCGACATAGTGGACCATTTAGCAGCTAAAAAGTTTCATACCGGTATTTGTCTCAAGAGATGGCGGTGACCAAAGCAGAGTTAAAAGGAGAGTAAATATTGGACTTACATTCACCAAATGAGCAGAAACAAAACTTCAAAGTAATGCTAATGTTGCCAAAGTGTGAATAGGCAACTGTATGCTAACGTTAGCCATATCAACTAAGAATTTGTCGGTGTTGTTTTCAGTTTGTTTCCGCTGCCCTAAAGTTGACAAAAGCATGCAATAGTCGCTGCTTTAAATGCTAATATTCGATAGCAAATGGGTAGCAATGCTTCCAAGGCCAGCTTAGGGTCGGTTAGCGGCTAACAGTGGTGTTCTGTGTTAAAGGTTGTCGCGGCTCAGAGGCAAGTCCTCACAACTCTCCCACCACATCCCGTGGGCCCCATGGAGGCTCCAACGAAGAGATCTGGGTACTGCGCAAGCCCGTGGCAGGTAACTAAGCCGCGTTGCGCTGAGGCCTCAACCCCTGACTCCTTTAAACTCCAGGGCTCAAACAGTATCTGACATCCGTTAAAAAAAAAGACTTGGCCTGCCTGGCAGTGCCTTGCAAGTGTCTATGGTGTTGGTAAATGTCCCAAAGAGCAGAACCTATCCACACATCCATTTCTTTGCGCTAAGAAATGAATGTTTGAAGGCTTTCAGATACTCTTTGACCTGCTCCTGACAGTCCTCATGTCCTGCTTATCCCTCCATCTGAAGCTTAGCTTAACTCAGCGGCCTCATGTGTAGGACTGCAGCCATCTGCATCGGTCTACAGTCTGTGTGTCTTTCCAACTGGATGTATGGGGCCGTCTTCATGTGAGAGAGAAGAAAAAAACTTAGGAAAGAGAGAGAGCAGAAGAGTGAGAGAAAAGAAGTGTGTGTACAAAAGGTGTGTCTTGTTTACTCCACTTCTGTGTTTGTCGCTCAGTCGTCCGTCACCCTGTCTGTCTGTCCGTCCGTCCTGTCCATTCAAACACATGCTGCCCAGTGCATTTCAATGGAGAGTCACACCTGTTACCACGTTGCTTTGGATATCAGCTAAACCACTCAATTTGTGTGTGTGTGTGTGTGTGTGTGTTTGTGTGTTTGTGTGTTTGTGTGTGTGTGTGTGTGTGTGCGTGCGTGCGTGCGTGCGTGAAACTGTATGCATCCATCTGTGTGTTGCATGTGTGCAATCTATACATATTGTTTGGGTGGTTGCATGTGTGTGTAAATGCATGTGTGTGTTTTTGTGTGTTTTTGTGTGTGTGTGTGTGTGTGTGTGTGTGTGTGTGTGTGTGTGTGTGTGTGTGTGTGTGTGTGTGTGTGTGTTGCAGGTGGAGACCGCAGCAGTGTGGGTAGTTCTGGCAGTGTGACCAGTGTGAGGTCGTCTGGCAGCGGTCAGAGTGCCGGCAGTGCACACATCCTCCATGCACAGGCTGAAGGGGTTAAGGTACGATGACACACACACACACACACACACACACACACACACACACACACACAGACAGCCACAAACAAATTGGTGTATATGCTCTGCTTTGTTTTGTTAGTTCATTTATGTCCAAGAGGTGCATAGTATCATAAACAAAGGAAACCTGAAATGGCGCAGACCAAAGAGAACATTATTGGCAGTGTTTAAATGAAAGCAGCAGGGAAATTAAGAATTTAGAAGACTTTATATACCGCTGGAAAAAAAGATGTCAAGGTTTATTGTACAGGTCCTTCATTTTTCAATGATATAGTATGTTTCCTGGAAAGAACTATGTAATTTCTTGTTCAGTTGGTACACAATTTATTCATTTCAATTCTTTATTAGTGTAACAGAGAGAGTCAGTCACAGCAGGTCAGCTGAACGTCCAAAAATGTGTGTACAGGCAAGCATACATTTCAACATATCTTATATACAGTTATATACAGTTTCTAATAATACATGAATTACTGGTGGAAAGTTACTAAGTACATTTACAAAAGTACTGTTCTAAAGTACAATTTGAAGGTACTTTTACTTGTAAATACTTATGTATTTACACTTTATGCTACTTTAGACTTTTCCTCCACTACATTTCAGAGGTAAATATTGTACTTATTCCTCAAATTTACCTGGCAGCTGCAGTTACTAGTGTAAAAAAACACATGTTAACCTTTCAAATGCAATGTATTGGCTCCATTGGGTCCCAACTTTTGTGTCATGTATCACCCCTAACACGTTAATTACATTTTGTTGATTACATTTCTGTACTTTCACTTAAATAGGATTTTTTTTACGCTTGTCATGGAGTATTACATGAATGTAGTGGGACTTAACTATTTCTCTGTAACAATAACTGTTCATGACTAAATAACCAACAATCAAAGTTAAAGTTTAAAAAAACTCCTAAATTATTATTGATAGAGATTTGAACACTTTAAACTCAGTTTATGTGCCAAATGTACAGTACACGTCATACATTTTCTGCAAGCGTCCTGTTAATAAACTGCAAGTGAGACATTTTTAAACCTACTAAAACATCCACACAGCAAAACTAGATCCAGACTGACTGGTAGCATCTGTCTTCTCTGAGTGCCACTCCATTCATTCCTCACCAGCGCCAGTCAGATTCTGATGACAGTGCTCGAATTGGAAACTTCAGAACCAAGGTTTAAATGTGATTAATGTAGTAATACTCAGCAAACATCACAGATTCTTTTTCAGACAGACTTTCCTACAGAGATCAATCTTATTGGAGATGATGAGGTTTTAGAATTGGCATTTTTTGTTTCTTAATGAGTAGATAAAAAGGAACCCAACCAATTTAGCATTTAGCAGCTAGAGTCATATATATTTATAAAAGAAAACAGCAACAGGAACGACCCCTGGGCATGTTCGTCTACGTGCTGCTTGAAGAAACAATTCAACTTTTAGGAAACTTTGATTTTGACTTTGAATATAAATATTTTTTAAGCACTAATAAGTTAAAACCGGGGAGTCACTAGTTATTCCTGGTATGGATATGTAATTTATGTGTGTGTGATTGTAATCTCATCGGGCTATGTATCAATGGAAAGGATGTAAAGAAATGTGTGCACAAATGACACGGGAGTTCACTGAGAGACACTCCCATTGACAAGCGATTGTCAATTATCCCACACCTGGCGACACAGAATGGGAGGAGCAGAATGTATTTTAGGCCATTGTTGAGTTCATGATTGAAATACCCCTGACGAAGGTCCAGAGCAGTGTTACTCATTGCAAGCCTCCTGTGGCTCGCCAAGCTTTAATTTGTTGCTCGCATGGCAGTAAATAATATGGTGATATGATCATGCAGTCAATACAGATATTCATAAAAATGTTTTTTTAAAAGCAGGGCTATAACATAAGCCTAAATCTGCTCTATTACAAAAAATGAATAGTTAAAAAATACCCAAAACAGCGGCATTACAAGATAATAATATAGACTAGAAAAGATATTTAAACTTGCTCAGTGCGGAGTTGCCAATTTGACCGAATGTGCTCTTGGATGGTTAGATACATGATAGCTGATGTAGAAAAAATTGCATATTGTATGTTCAGGGATGACAGATTGATAAGCAGCCACCAATTATTTTACTACTGCTATTTATGACTGAATGTAACTTTTGATACTTTGTGGTAAAAGTGGCTCGCCTATTGACTGTCCTATCAGTGTGGCTCTCATGAAAAAAATAGTGAAGACCACTGGTCCAGAGGGACCGAAATGTTAGTTTTCTTAAATAAATGGTGATGCTGCAGCAAGAGCAGTGTGCGGGATTTTCTCTTTCTTCAAGCTACAACAAACAACAACAAAGTGATTAAAAAAACAAATTATTGCTGCTTTAATGCAACAACATGTAAGTTGCTACATGCCAGTTCACGTGGATGCATTTGTGTCTGTGCACTTTCAGCTTCTCGCCACAGTCTTGTCCCAGTCTGCCAAAGCCAAGGAGCATCTACTGGAGCAGTCCAAGTCTGTGGACCAGCCTGCAGGTAGGACAGGGAGGCTGATCCCTCTTCAACCCAGTTTAAGTTTCACTGTAATGAGTTTACTTACGGTAGGAGCGTTAGATATAACTCTTGAATTAACAGGAACCATGCTTGCAAGTGTTATGAAACTGGTGGGGAAATGTTTCGAGTAGAGAGAAAAAGATTAAAACCAGGTAGACAGAGAATCGGGTTAGAAAAATGACTCATGGTCTTCTACACGCACGCACGCATGCACGCACACAGACAGATCTTGGCTGGTTTAACAGACAGATGGCCAAGGCAGGAGATGTGGGAGGAAGTGTAGAAGGGTGCGCTCGGTTAAGAAGGTTTTTTTTTAATCTTGGAAAGCAAGAATGCGATTGGTTACTTATCAAAGCAATGAGAGAGACTGACCAGAAATTGATTGTTGGATAAGGGCAGAGGTTAGGTCGGAAGTCAACTCATGTGTTGTGTGCAGTGATGGGGCGACAGCTTGACACTGGCCAATGGTATTTCTCCCAGCAGGCTCCGCCAGCTCCTCTCGGACATCAAGCCAATCGGGCTGTCCACTCCACGAAGCGCCGCCTTACGATGCCACAGCAACCAGGAAGGGGGAGGGGCTAGGCGAGGGGAAGGTAGGACAGTCCTAACAGATTCAGTCCCACAGATTCAGTCCTCTCTCCGTCTTTCTTCCAAACACACGAGTCACATACAGACAATCACCACCATCAACATCTAACTGCAGCACGATGAGAATGTAGCTCAGTCACCTCAACCACAACCCTCTCACTCTTCTACACACACATACATACTATAGATATATTTATATTTATACACACACACACACACACACACACACACACACACACATCAAGATGTCCCAGCGGTTTCTCTCGCAACTGGCCTCGTCCGTGCTGCGAATGTTCGGATGCAGCCATGACACGGTGAGTGTGTGAATGGAAGATCTCCAGCTTGATCTTGTATGAATCTTGGAACGATAAATTTCATGTGTGTGTGTGTGTGTGTGTGTGTGTGTGTGTGTGAGTGAGAGAGAATCTTTTCCTTCTCTTGTTTATCTGCTACCTGCTATCCATCGTTATTCATTCCTTTTAGTTGCAGCTTCTTCTCTTACATTGCGGTATTTTTCTTCTTTTGCAGAGACAAATGTCTCTCAATTGATGGTTGGTAGGTCCGCCTCAGGCAAGGATAACTCTAGATATCGGTGTGTGTGTGTGTGTGTGTGGGTTTGTGTGTGTGTGTGTGTGTGTGTGTGTGTGTGTGTGTGTGTGTTTGCTGGCAGGTGCTCAGCAGTATGCATGTCGTGGGTGGACTAACTCGGCACCAGAAGTGTGAAATCTGAGCTTACACCATGTACAGTAAGCTGTTGTTTACTGTAGTGTGTGTGTGTGTGTGTGTGTGTGTGTGTGTGTGTGTGTGTGTGTGTGTGTGTGTGTGTGTGTGTGTGTGTGTGCGGGCCTACATTGAAGTTCATTTGTCTATTGTCTAAGAATTTCAAGGCTTGATAAACAATTGAGCATATTTAAATAGCAGGTGGTCGTGGTGGTTGTGTGTGTGCATGACTTGCCTAGAGTATGTGTTTGTGTGTGTGTGTGTGTGTGTGTGTGTGTGTGTGTGTGTGTGTGTGCGCGTGTGCATGCGTGCGCGTGTGCTGCCATGTTAGCCATGTTCTCATGGCCATCTGTTAGCTAGAGTCCTTATTCCTCAGCACCCATGATTGTCCTAATGTTTCTTTGCCTCAGTCGGGTAAAGAGGATGAAAGATGGGAGGGAAAACCAATCAGCTTTGAGGGACAGTATGGAGGAAGGAGGGTCATGGGGAAAAATGAAGAAGGATAGAAGAGAAGAAGAAGAAACAGGCAGAATGGAGAAAGACAGAAGGGATGTGGGACTTTAAAGAGAAGCAGAGTGCGTGGGAAGAAGTCATGCAGTGGTTTTGCAGTTACACTCGGCCCTGTAGCTCCGTTCCCTGCTGTCGACCATCAGCATAGCAGCAAATCAACAGCTAGAACTAGCTGTTGCAACCAGCTCCATGTTTAATGGTAATTCTAACATTAGCATTAAACAACCAGGCTTTGAAAATATAGCAGCTATGGAATTAACTTATAACTTACAAATTAACTTTCTAAAACATTCAGCTACAATTTTAGCAATCAACAGCAGAGCTTTTGTTGTTTGTCCTGTCTCAGCTGGCTGAACATTTTGGACGGGCTCTAATGAACAGGAAATCACCGTAGATAATGAGTTATGTGCTTATACTGTACGATATACAGTATATTTTTAGCTATCACCACAGTAATACAGCGTTTTCTTCCCTTCAAGAGCAAAAGAAACATCATCATTTCTATTTTGTCTTTACTTTCCAGCTGTAAAGTGTCAAATGCAGATTGCCTGCTGTTGCTTATCTGCATCTCCTGCTGTAACATTTCAGATACTGTAGGCAGGGCCTTTCTCCCTCCTAACTTTAGCCTGGTTTTCACTTCAGGGCCAAGCAGGGCTAATTCATTGACTTTAGCAGCATCCAGGGGTGTCACGATTTCGACAGGATCAGCGATTTCCCCAGTATTTCTTTCTCTCTTCACCTCGCCTACTTGCGCACGTCCGTAGAAAAAAACAACAATAGACAGTGTAGCTTACCGGCTAGTAGCATGCAGCTAAAGACATAGAGTAACATTAGCTTACTGGTAGCATGCAGCCTGAATTTTCCAGACACCATGGCCGCTACTAAAGTCGGAGAACAGAAAAAAAAATGTGACAACATTTTGCCTTCCCCGTGAGTGAGTTATGGAAACAAACAACGAAGATAAAGCATATGGGCTCCGACGGGACTCCATAGTGCATTTATGTGCACCTCGTTAAACTAATAGTACATGCTATTGCACTCTGAGAAACTCACACTATTGTTGCAATCTACCCTTCTGCCATCTAGTGGCTCTTATTGTGGCTTTGCCGTCCCTGTTAAAGAAAACAAATGTTTAAATCGAAAAGTGAATCGAATCGTGATCGTAAAGTCAAAAGTCAAATCGAATTGTGGATTTGGAGAATCGTGACACCCCTATCAGCATTATTACAATGATCCATAAATGTATAAGAATGTGTATTTGTGATATTGGTAAAGATATATCGGTTAACGGTCCCTTGCTACAGTATCTAAATTGTGGCCCCTGTTTGGCCCCTCTTGGCCCTGCTGAGAAAAAGTGGCTGTTGAAGAAGCAGACACGGAGCTAGTGACAGCATGCCCCCTGTCTTCTCTCCCGTAGAGCTCAGAGGCCGTTGTCCAATGGCTGAGCGACTTTCAGCTGCAGGTCTACGCTCCAAACTTCCTGGGCGCTGGGTATGACTTGCCCACCATTAGCCGAATGACCCCGGAGGTAAGGCAACTGAACCCTGACCCCTGAACCCCAGAGAGGTGCCAGGCACTTCCAAGGACCACAATGGAAACAAGTCTGCACAACTTTGATTTGTCCTTGATGTTTTCAAGATGCATGTATACCATTCCCTTTAAAAAATCTCAAATGAGCACATTTATGCTGCTCAATACTTTCCCTGCCTCCTGCCAAAGCTTTCACCTCTCACGTCTCTGCGTTTTTCTTTGACCCCTGTTAAAAAATAATATATTTTTTGGGTCCAAAAACTGCACCTTATAGTTTACAAAAAAAATATTATTGTCATGCCTATTAGGGCTGCACGATATGAGGAAAATATCTAATTGTGATTATTTTGACTAATATTGCGATATGATTCATGATATTGGAGGTAATGATCATTTTTGTATTATTCTCATTTTCATTGTGAGAGGATCTGTACCAAAAAAGATTTTTTCTTTAGTCTGTAGGATAGGATTTGTAGGCCAGGACATCTCTGCAGCACCACAATACTTCATTCAGAATGGTTTGACACAAATTTTGCCTTCAACAAATATTATATATTTCGATATTGCACTAGTCCATATTGTGATTTCAATAAAATTGCGATTAATTGTGCAGCCCTAATGCCTATGAGTATTTTAAACGTGAATGAAATTGACTCAAAATATTTAAAAGGCTGAGTTGATTCTATACCTTTTCACTGTCTTGTCGAAAGATGAGAAGATCGATACCACGCTCATGTCTTTACAGTTAGCCTAGCTTAGCACAAAGACTGGTTGAGCTGGGTTCCCCAGTTTGCGGTCTTTGTAGCATGCTAAGCTACTGGCTGCTGGCGGTAGCTTCATATTTACCTTACAGGTGTGAGAGTGGTATCAATCTTGTCATCTAACTCTCAGCAAAAAAGCAAATGAAAAGTGTATTTTCAGAAACTATTCCTTTTAAAAAGGGTACATTTCCAATAACCTCACTCTGTGCTTTCAAAGCTGAAATCCTAATAACTCAATTTGCGTAATATATGGAGCAATATAAAAGTAATGCATTGACAACACTTTCACCTTCATTGTTTGAAAGTTTACTAAGCATATCTTATGATTGACATAAAATCAAACATAACTAAATGATTCCCTTTAATAAAAAAATAAAATAAAAGAATCCATAATTTCAAAAAAGCTCAATATATCCACACAACCTCCTGACTCTCCCATCATCTTTAACACTGCTGCTGCTGCTGTCTGTTCTGAGGAACTAGACTGATGAGCTCTGCTATGCTCACCTACATACAAATAATAATTGTATAGCATACATAAATTATTTGTATATATACATACACTGAGGGACTGTGCATGCTGAATGGTTCAGAGCTGAGCTGTCTTAAACAAGGTTTTGTTATCAGAGATATGTCATAGTATTCTGCCCTATTCTACTGTATGTTTGGGTCACATCTGCATATAATTTGAGTTATGCAACCGTGTGTGTGTGTGTGTGTGTGTGATTGTGATTGTGATTGTGATTGTTCATGTATGTTTGTAAAAGTGTGTTCCCGTGTGTCCAACACAACTACCACTAAAACACACAGAAACAAAAGAAAACTGACACAATGGCAGGATGACACAATGTTTTGGTTTATTAATCACAGTTCATTTTAATACACTTAGTTTGTATTTAAATATGAGCTTGTTTTACTTATCACAGTAATATAAAGGGCTGAATTTAAATGATATCATGGAGAACCGAGCTGATTCTTTCTTGTAGATGCTTCCTTTTCACTGCAGACATTTGCTTTGGCTTTCCTTGCTTTTCTTATGATTTTGAGACATTCACATTTCTGCTCTCTTCTCAACTGGCAGACGCTTTCATCAGATGTCACGCTGTCACTTGTTTCTTTGTGTTGCAAACTTTCCTCTGTGTGTGTGTGTGTGTGTGTGTGTGTGTGTGTGTGTGTGTGTGTGTGAGAGAGAGAGAGAGAGAGAGAGAGCAAGAGAGAGAGAAAGAAAGTGTGTGAGAATGACTGCTGGACTCTTGTGGAGATTTTAATTCCCTTTTTGGGGGAAAAGTCTGAACATGCCACCAGTGTATCTTACTTGTGTGTGTGTGTGTGTGTTTGTTTCTGTGTGTAGGATCTGACAGCTATCGGAATAAGTAAACCAGGTCACAGAAAGAAGATGACATCAGAGATTAACAAACTTAGTGTCACTGATTGGCTGCCTGACCACAAACCTGTAAGTACAACACACACACACACACACACACACACACACACACACACACACACACACACACAAAAACACACACATGCATTTACACACACATGCAACCACCCAAACAATATGTATACATTTTGTGCATACAAATACACACATGCAACAAACAAATGGATGAATACAGTCACACACACATGCATGCACGCACGCACGCACGCACACACACACACACACACACACACACACACACACACACACACACACACACACACGTCAACACTTTAATTAGATGCTAATCTGTTAAAAGAAAAAAGCAAGCTAACAGGTGTAGTGTCAGCTAGTCTTGTAAGCTGTCATGTTTCTGGTGTTCCTATAGGCCAGTCTAGGAGAGTGGCTGTCTGCTATTGGTCTAAGCCAGTACCACCAGGTGTTGGTGCAGAACGGTTACGAGAATATCGAGTTCATCACTGACATCACCTGGGAGGACCTGCAGGAAATAGGCATCATCAAACTGGGTAAGAACGTATAGCTAGTCAATACAATTTTCACATCAGAACATATGGCCACCATGATGGCAACAGTAACCCCTTCATGGTGTTAGAGTCTGCATGTGTTTTTGTCTGCCAACAGGATTCAGCACCATAGAGAGCAATTTTTGCTAGGTCTTTGCAAGCGTATCGAACCCACGATTAGATCTGTGGCAAGCATTTATATGTGCTGAATTTAAGTAAACAGCTACCCTGCAACATAATAACAGATGAATGTGAGTGGGGCATAGACATGTTGTATATGGAGCCCCGAAACTGACCAAATGTAGTAAAAGGTTATCAGACAAGTCAAAAATATAACTGACCGAGAAGGACACTTGGAGAGCACAGACCTCCGCAAAGGCCAAATGCCCTATCTCGCTATGTTTACGAAAGTAAAAAATAAATTGTGTACCGTCCCGTTGATTCGGATCCACTCTAAAATCTATTTCTCTCTTCCTTTTATCCATTGCTACACTCTTCCACCAAGTTTCATGAAAATTGAGCTAGTAGTTTAGTTACCTATAAGTAGGTAATAAAGGTTTATACTTTTCTCGCTACCTGCTGTTGGTTAAAAGAAAAGCTAACTACTAAACTAAATTTAATCATTTATCTATTTCATATTTTCCCCACGCAATAAGACAAAAAAAAAGATATATGCACCTAAAGATAATGTTAATGTTATGATGAAAGAGGCACCGTGTCTGTGAGCTTTCAAGTAGCATTAGCTAGTTAAGTGTTTGTAAGTGTTAGCTTGCTGGCTAAAATGCTTTAGCTACTGTTACAGTTTTAACAGTGATGCTACAGCAGTATGCAGTGCACTATGGATATGGTTAACATTACATGCACTGGCTGGTTTAGTTTTATGACAAAAGTTAGTTTCAGCTGGGTAGCTAAAAGGTCCGGTGCACAGTGTGTTTTCAGTTAAGCTAGCTAGCCACACCGTCCTCTCAACGGTGTGGAAAATAGGGAATAGATAGATGATTAAATGTGTGCCAAGTCCAAAAAATAAGAAAATAAAGGTGTAAAAAGAGCCAGTGAAATTTAAATAGAGCAGTAAAATGTATTATGTTTTTCAAAAATCAATAAAGGAAAACCTTTTGCCATATATTGTTTCCGGGCTTTATAGTTGCAGCCCATGTTCATATTGTGAGTTTAGGGAAAATCTACATGTATAATTAAAATAATTTTATTAAAATAATATTATTTTATTTTGATTTCAAATACTTTTTAAAACCATCTTCATAGAAGTTACCTTAATTAAACAATAAATGTAATTCCAATCTTCTAATGTTTTAGGCCACCAGAAGAAGCTGATGCTGGCAGTGAAGCGGCTGGCTGAAATGCAGCGCGGTTCCGACGGCCGGGGCTCGCTCAGAAAGAAGCCCCTGCCAATCACACAGCAGCAGGACGTCCTGTCCATGGACAGCCCGCCTCCAGACGGTGAGCTAACAGATGCTAGTCCCATAATGAGGTTCAACTGTGAGTGTGTGCACGCCTTAGCCTATCTAATGACATCTCTCCAAGGCCAAATAGTTTATAATTCGTGTAACAGTACAGTGATGACCTCCTGTCCTGTTGGGATTAATATTCATTTTAATATTCATTTTAATCTAAAACTGTCAAACTCAAGACCAGCGGGCCAAATCTGGCCCCTTGCAAATTTTGATCCGGCCGCATATGATTCACAACAGGTTCACAACAGATTTTGGCCCGCCTAGTTGTGCACCAAATCAAAAACTGAAAAACTGTTCAATGTGCAATTACGCGACACACAGAGGAGAATTTGGCACATTTGCTGACTTTGAGAGTCCCACACAACCAGAGACTTTGCATATTCAGGCTGTGAAACAGGTTGTGACTTTTTTAGGGCTTTATGTGGACCACACTGTAAGTGAGAAGACTATATGAGACACGCAATAATACAGTCAAAGATATTTAACTTTTCTCTTCATTAAAGCACGTCAATAAACTAGAGATGTTCCGATATCGATACCAGTATCGAAAAAAGCCTCCGATACGTGGTATTGGCAAGTACTGGAGTTTATGCACGGATCCAATACCATGTAATTCTACTTTAAATTAGTTTATTTATGTTCTTTTTCAATTATGACTGCCTGTCAAACTGGATAATAAAAGAGTTTAACCAGAGCCAGGCCGTACAACAATGATAGCAATCCTATCACATTCATACAGGGATAGAAGTATACAGCTGTTAAAACATAATAAAATATATGACACACTGGTATCGGATCGGTACTCTGTGTCAGGCGATACGCAAGTTTAGGTATCAGAATCAGTATCGGGAAGAAAAAAATGGTATCAGAACATCTCTATGATAAACTATACATATCTGGCCCTTGATGTCATTCTTCTTTCTGAGTGCGGCCCCTACTGAATTTCTGTTTCACACCCCAGATCTAATTCATTAATTCTAAAGCTGTTTTTCTCTTTTTTCACAGAGGTCATGTCTCCAAAGATGAGCACTTTCCAGGACAGCGAGTTGAGCACAGAGCTGCAGAGTGCCCTGATCCAGCCAGGGCAGGAGGTCAAAGCTCAGCGAACACGCAGCAAAGACCATGATGAGGTGATGACAGGAGGGGGAGGAGGTGCTGGGCCACCTAAGAAGGAGGCGCGGACTATGAGGCAGCAGAGCAGCCAGGGAAGCAGCTCCTCCCACAGAGGCAGCGCCTCCTCCCAAGGCAAACACCGTCACTCCCACTCCCAGCCTGCGCCTCCCTACACGCCCCCTCACACCCCTACCAAGACTAGAACCTCATCTTCCTCCTCCACGTCCTCCGTCCAGAGCACAGCGTCCCCGCAGGCCAAACACAAGCCGCCCCCGCAGTTCATCCAGGGGGAGAGGCCTCAGTCGCCGCGCTCCCACCCCCCTCAGTCTCCAACCCAACGCGGACCTCCGTGTGCCCAGCTCCCGCCCCAGCAACCTCAACAACAGCAGCCTCAAGTCCAGCCGCAGCAGCAGGCACACCCTCAGCACCATCCACAGACGCAGGCGATGGAGGTTAGGGAGAACCAACAGCCACAGGTGCCGCTGCTCTGCCTCCCGCCAGAGGCTGAGCTGGCTGAGAGAGACGGAGAAGAGCCTTCTGCGCTGCAGAAGAAACGCTCCCACAGCCTCAACCGATACGCCGTCTCAGATGGGGAGTGCGACGAGAGAGCAGGAGGAGTTGGAGGGCGAGAGGGAGGTGGAGAGGGGGAAGCAGAGGTGGTGGGGGGTCAGGGCTCTGCTGCCGTCAGAGGGGACGGAGTTAAATACGCCACGGTGACCCACCGCGTCAGCCGCAGCCACTCGGTCCGCAACCAGGACAAGAACGCCAACCGCACCCTGACGCAGTCCTTTGCTCTGCGTCAGAAGAAAAAAGGCCCGCCCCCGCCGCCGCCCAAACGCTCTAGCTCTAACATCTCCACCTCCAACTCCAACCTGACGGAAGCCAACACACTGCCGCACACGCTCACCACCACGGGGGGGATGCTGGACGTGCCTTACCACCAACAGCGACGAGCCAGTGACCTGGGTGTGTCCATAGAGACGGCCGCCGTGGAGACGAGCAGCGTGGGTAGTGTGAGAAGCATCGCCGCCATGTTAGAGATGTCTTCCATAGGAGGTGGAGCCAAAGGCATGGCACTGCAGAGGAATTTCCTGCAGGTATTGCAGAAAAATTGTCCATTAGTTTACACAAACAAGTGCTTCTCTAAAATTTGTATACAGTATGTAGTTAATGTAAAGGTTAAAGGTTAAAGGGTTAATAAAGTATATATTCACACGTGCAATATTATGTTTTTCTGTGTGCACTAACAATGTGAAAAATCTCAGGACCTATAATATCAATACTATCTATATTCACAAGAAGTTTTTATACAGTGAATTTCCAATTTCAACTTTATCTTACAGCTCTTTTGTCTTTATATTGTTTTTCTACTTATATATTTATATTTATGTAGCTTTATATTTTCACTGTATATTTCTATTTCTTCTTATATTTTTGTGTAAAACTGACTCTTAGAGAAACACACAAAAATTCCAATGCACCTGCACAGCTCTGTACCTGTGCAAATGGCAATACACATCTGTTCTATATTCTATTCTTTTCTAATGAACTAAAGCATGATCAACTGTATGGTTGTGTGTTTACCAGGTGGGGAAAACACGCGATGCCATTGGTCTGGACGGTGAAGTGGTGAACCGGCGGCGGACCATTAGTGGCCCGGTCACTGAGCTGGTGGCAGCTGCCAGGCGTGAACAACCAACTCCCGCTGCTTTACCCTCTCCCTCCGTCCAGCCTGAAACCTCCCCTCCCCCTGTAAATTCTTCCTCCCCAAACCCTCCATCCTCCCCCCACCCCAGCTCGGGAGGCAGTTCGTCAGAGAACCTGCCGTTTGCAGATGAGGGAAACCTGACCATCCGCCGCCAAGGACGAGGAGAAGGAGAAGGACAGGTAGCTATCTATATATGTTTGTCTATCTATCTATCTATCTATCTATCTATCTCATAGACTGTAAAGATGGGTGACGCGTCTCTGCTTCCTCCCACTGTATAAAAGTGAAGCCAAAATATCCCGTATACGGGCGCTGCTATTTTTGAGAGTCGGAGTAGTAATTGGGCGGTGGAGCAGGGGTCTCATAGCCCCGCCCATACACCCGTCCAACCATTCGCAAGCCAATCACAGCTGTCAATCATGACGTTCTTTATAGCATCAAATGACTAATGAAAACCAATCAGAAAAAATCAACACTTGAACAAACAGCAGTGTAATAAGAACTAGCTAAAATGACAGAAACCATCCACCAACAAAAATTGATTTGACGTGTACTTTTTTGTTTGGCCCATGTCCCATCCGTTAAAACAGAGGGGGCGGTATTTATGACATATACTGCAGCCAACCACCAGGGGTAGATCTATCTATTTAGCTATCTAGCTATCAATCTATTATATATTTATCTATCTATTTAATCTTTCTATCTATATATTATATGTACATCATCTATCTATGTAATGTAATGTCCTAAAATCAAGCTTATGTGTTCTGTAGGCTTTATTTGTGTTATCCTTTGATCTTTGTCAATGTTTTTGACTGTTTGTGCAAAAATTACCTCTTGTCACGAATGTATGAATTTTCCGTTAGTGTGTATTTTGTGTTTGTCTGCAGGGAGACGGCGAGGGTCCCCAGGGAGACGTGGATTACACGCAGGAGGACATCACCAGGGTTGAGGCCACGGCGACCTTAAAGCGACGGCCCCGCAGCTCCAAGCCCCACCCCAACGGCTCCGACTTCACCCTCCAGGAGTCATCTACTGTCAAACGGCGGCCCAAGAGCCGCGACAAGGAGCCTGAGGGCTACGCAGACCTGGCTGCTAACGGAGAGCCTGTGGGGGCCGGGCAGCCCAACACCACGCAGCCAGTACCCTACCAGAACGGCACGGCCACAGTGAAACGCCGCCCAGTGTCTGATGCTGGAGTGACAGAGCAGCCGCAACCTCAACCTCAACCTCAACCTCAACCGCAAGTGACTGCCACGCCCCGCAGGGACAGTGTGGACCAAGGCGCTTCAGTGGCCAATGAAGCAGGCCCTGTGAGAAAACCAAAGCCTCCAGTCTCCCCGAAGCCTGTGGTGGCACAGATAAAGAGACAGGGAGGCCCACAGTCCCCCCCACAGCCGATCTCCAACAAAAGAGTCCCCCTGCCTGGCCCGGGGACGCCTGGAAGCCCAGGTACTCACGGCGTATGATTGTGGGTTTTCTGTCAGATGGGGATGAGGTTGGGGTCATTATTTGAAAATTTGCAAGTGCTTTGTAGTAAAAATCAACATCTTGGTGTTTATGGCCATAGTGGAAGGCAGGGCAAAAAGCCAGCAGTCATAAATAGGGTCGAGACACGATGAATTGTACAAACTGTCGGCTACAGAAAGTAACACAGGGCCCTCAATTCCAACGTCAGAAAGGTTTGGGAGGGAGTTTGAGACACTATTTGAAAAGCACTTTGTTTGAAGCTACTAAAGCCTTAAAGCCACCAGGGTCAGTATGCTTAAAACAAACTGCCAATGTGGTCGAATGACAAGTCCAAACATGTAATCTGGCCACATTGGCAGGCAAAAGGCATTAAGTTTATTATAAGGATCCCCATTAGCTGATGCCTAGACGACCAACTAGTCTTCCTGGGGTCCAAAACAACATTAAGTCAGACAATATTAAATCAGACAATAGGAAAATAAAGTAATAATGACAATCTAAATAAACAAAATAACAAGGAAACAACCAGAAAAACCCAAGAAAAAAAAGATCTAGAAAACATTGCATAAGAGCCTTATGGGCGATTATTCCAAGTATTAGTCAAATCCTCAGGCGTAACCAGGGAAACAGAGTTATTGTTTAGAAAAATTTTAAATTTCGAATTAAAAAATGAGTGCCAAGAGGTAATATATCAGGATGCAGATGCCAGTCAGTGATCTAACCCCGCTCTTTTTTTCCATGTCTCTATTTCTGTAGTGAATGGAAAGAAGATCCCTCCACCTGTGTCGCCTAAACCGGCGCCCCCACCCACGGCACCCAAGCCGGCCAAGCTCATCCACTCCATGACCAGCCCCCCCTCCCCTAACCCGGCCTCTGCCCCGGTCAAGCAGCACCATGCAGTGGCCCGACAGACCAGCTCACCCCCCTGCTTCCCCCCTTCCAACATCCCCAGCCCGCCAAACGCCAAGCCGCTGAGCCCGTCTCCGCAGAGCCCCCACACCCCGCAGACCCCCACTACACCACAGACGCCCCAGACTCCCGCCACTCCCAGCCCGACCCCGCCACCCGTCAAGCCCCCTCGCTCCTCCATCGGTGGGGTGTCGGTGGACACTGGGATGGCGGGAGGCGGGGTCACAGTGCCGGCCGCTACGACACCGGACTTCGGTGTAGATTCATTGGTGCATCAGAAGCTGGAGGAGACAAGTGCGTCGCTGGCCGCCGCTCTGCAGGCCGTGGAGGACAAGATACTGCGGCAGGAAGAGTAAGGAGCACACACACACACACACACACACACACACACACACACACACACTTCTATACTCACAGAAAGAAAACAAACACACTTCACATATACAAATTCTAATCACTTCAGTCATCATCAGGTCAAAATGTGTATTTGTCTAATACTTTGGTTTATGACTGAATATCTGCAAACTAATGGTATTCCCATCAGCTTCAGCTGTAGTCTATAGTTTTCTTAGCATAATGCTATAGGACCAGCTCCAGACTGCAATACATGAATAATGTTGTTTCTTTATAGAGCTCAACAGTGTGGTTCTGGAACTAAAAATCCCATTCAGTATCTCCATAAGGATTTGGATTATTAGCCATAATGTCAAAACCATCAAAGTTTAGACTTTCCATGAGCTACGAGGTTGTGAAACACAGGTTTATGCCCCTGTAGAAGCAACAAGTCAGTTTGAAATCAACCTTATTTTAAGAAAAACACTTTTATTTGCGATGTCATGAAGAAGTAATACACTACCCACAATCGTAACAGTGATGTGTCTGATTGGTGGAGTTCGCTGTTACAGTCTTGTACCTTTGCCTTTTTGGCATTTTTTAAAATGTTCCTTTGCGCCTAATCAAATGTTTTACGGTCACGATTCATCTCGCTTGTTTCCAGGCTTAAATAAGCATTTAATGAAACGTCAATGGAGTAGTAGGGCGGATAGAAAGAAAGAGGAAAAACATGACATTTCTTACATAGTTAGTGCATACCATAAGGTTTATTTTCAGAAGTGGAGGGAAGTCAGATTTAACTTCTGAGGACCCTTAGAGGTCAAATCCAAGGTGGCCGCCAGTCCACCAGGTCTAATGTTCAAAAGTGCTTCCTTTTCGGAACCAAAACTTGGTGTTTTTTCAACTTAATTGGTGATACTTTTTTTACATACTTTACCTTTACCTTTTTATGACTTTTTTGACATACTATACTATGACTTTTTAATGTCTTTTTTCGACATACCGATGATCTTTTTGACTTTTCGACATACTATGAGAAGAAAAGTCAGGAGTGCTCAGAAGTTCAAACAAATCATGAAGGTGCTCTTTGGAAGGAGAACACAAAAATTCAAAAGAGAAAAAAGGTCCAAGGCACTCTTCTAGTAAATTCTTTAAAGCCTTTATTTAAATGGCTATTTCATATCGAAATCTTAGTACGTTACAATTGAACTGGGCAGCAAGCCACGCGTAGCAGCACAAACGGCCTTCTTTAAAGAGACCTTTTTTTTTTTTTTTTAACTATACTATACTATGAATCTTTTAACATACTATACCATGACTTTTTTCCTACATTCTATACCATGACTTTTTTATGACTTTTTTGACATACTATACATTTTTTAACATACTATTCTATGACTTTTTTATTAAATTTTTTGACATACTATACATGACTTTTTTCGACATACTATACTATGTTTTTTTTCGACATACTATACTATGATTTTTTTTAACGTACTATACTATGACTTTTTTTTTTTTAAGATAATTTTTTGGGCATTTTTAGGCCTTTATTGACAGGACAGCTGAGGAAATGAAAGGGGAGAGAGAGGGGGAATGACATGCAGCAAAGGGCCGCAGGTCAGAGTCGAACCCGGGCCCGCTGCGTCAAGTAAACGCTCTACCAACTGACCTACCCGGGCGCCCACTATACTATGACATTTTAATGACTTTTTCGACATACTATAAGTTGTAAATATATACTATGAAAAGTCATAAAAAAAAGTCATAGTATAGTATGTCAAGAAAAGTCGTAGTATAGTATGTTAGTATCAGAGACCTTAATACATTTCGGTCCTTTAGTTCCCATTGGAAACAGTGGCTCATTGATAACTAAGATATGCTGTTGCCACCTTGTGTTAGGTTGTCTGTGAATTTGTCCTGCATCTTGCATCTTACTATGCTTGCTTGGGTTGCCCATTGTGGTCTGCTTATGATGTAGCTTGTTCAATGTCTCATGTGCTGCTTCATATCTATTGTATGCATTGTTGTTTCTGCTTGTTTGTTTGTTTGTTTGTTTGTTTGTTTGTTTTTCTGTGACTGATAGACCTATTAAA
Source organism: Sander lucioperca (assembly GCF_008315115.2). NCBI lineage: Eukaryota > Metazoa > Chordata > Actinopteri > Perciformes > Percidae > Sander > Sander lucioperca. The sequence continues at coordinate 17,517,180 of NC_050193.1, forward strand.
TGCTTGTGTTTATGCAATGTTGCTGTATGTTGTGCTGTTATATGAATGCACTGTATGCTTTGACTAACAAATAAGTGTCTAACACTGCTTAATGTGCTGATGCATGCCTCGCTGTATGTGATATATGCTAGTCTTGTCTGCCGTTATTGGTATTTGCCTGATGCTGCTTCTTGTTTGTCCTGCATGCTTTATGTACTTCATGTCTTGCTGACTTTTTTATATGTAGATATTATCAATGTTTTGTCACAAAGCGTTGCTTTTCTTTAAGTTAATGACTGTTTTCCCACCCCTACCCGTCTTGTCTTGTTTATTTGATTTTTATGGAGCCTATTGTAACATCTGGCCAGGGACTGTAGATGAAAACGAGCCTTTTGGCTAAATCTACAATGTATAGTATGTTGAAAAAAGTCATAGTATAGTATGGCGAAAGTCATCATAAAAAAGTCATAGTATAATATGTTGAAAAAAGTCATAGTATAGTATGTTGAAAAAAGTCATAGTATAGTATGTTGAAAAGAGTCATAGTATAGTATGTCAAAAAAAACATAGTATAGTATGTTGAAAAAAGTCAAGTAATATGTCGAAAAGAAATTATAAAAAAGTCATGGTATAGTATGTCGATAAAAGTCATAAAAATATCCTAGTATATTACGTCGAAAAAACTCATTAAAAAGTCATAGTGTAGTATGTTGAAAAAAAATCATAAAAAAGTCATAGTATAGTATGTCGAAAAAAGTCATAAAAAAGTCATTGTATAGCATGTCAAAAAGAGTCATAGTATAGCATGGCAAAAGAAAATCATAAAAAGTCATAGTATAGTATGTCTGAAAAAGTCATAAAAAGTCATGAAAAAATCCAGGTTTGTTGAAAAGAGTCATAGTATAGTATGTCGAAAAAAGTCATAGTATAGTCTGTCTGAAAATGTCATAAAACAATCGAAAAAGTCATAGTATGTTAAAAAAGGTCATAGTATAGTATGTCGAAAAAAATCATAAAAAGTCATAGTTTAGTATGTCAAAAAAAGTCATAGTATAGCATGTTGAAAGACAATCATAAAAAAGTCATACTATAGTATGTCGAAAAAAGTCATAGTATGGTATATTGAAAAAAATTATAAAAAAGTCATAGTATAGTATGTCGAAAAAAGACATAGTATAGCATGTTGAAAGAAAATCATAAAAAAGTCATAGTATAGTATGTCGAAAAAGAATCATAAAAAATGTTATAGTTTAGTATGTCAAAAAAGTCATAGTATAGTATGTTGAAAGAAAATCATAAAAAAGTCATAGTATAGTATGGCGAAAAGATTCGTTGTATGGTATGGCTAAAAAAATTATAAAAAAGTCATAGTATAGTATGTTGAAAGACAATCATAAAAAAGTCATAGTATAGTATGTCGAAAAAAGTCATAGTATGGTGTGTCCAAAAAAAATATAAAAAAGTCATAGTATGGTGTGTCCAAAAAACTCATAGTATAGCATGTCGAAAAAAATCATAAAAAGTAATTGTATAGTATGTCGAAAAAACTAAAAAAGTCATAGTTTAGTATGTCAAAAAAAGTCTTAGTATATTATGTTGAAAGATAATCATAAAAAAGTCATAGTATAGTATGGCGAAAAGATTCATAGTATGGTGTGGCGAAAAAAATTATAAAAAAGTCAGAGTATAGTATGTTGAAAGAAAATCATAAAAAAGTCATAGTATAGTATGGCGAAAAGATTCATAGTATAGTATGTCAAAAAAGACATAGTTTGGTATGTCGAAAAAAAATTATAAAAAAGTCATAGTATAGTATGTCGAAAAGAGTCATAGTATAGTATGTCAAAAAAGACATAGTATGGTATGTCGAAAAAAGTTATAAAAAAGTCATAGTATAGTATGTTGAAGGGCAATCATAAAAAAGTCATAGTATAGTATGTCGAAAAAACACAAAAAGACATAGTATAGCATGTTGAAAGAAAATCATAAAAAAGTCATAGTATAGTATTTTAAAAGACAATCATAAAAAAAACATAGTATAGTATGTCGTAAAAAGTCATAATATAGTATGTTGAAAAAGGTCATAAAGTCATAGTATAGTATGTTGAAAAAGGTCATAGTATAGTATGTCGAAAAAAGTCATGAAAAAATCCAGGTTTGTTGAAAAGAGTCATAGTATAGTAAGTCTAAAAAAGTCATAAAACAATCGAAAAAGTCATAGTATGTTAAAAAAGGTCATAGTATAGTATGTCGAAAAAAATCATAAAAAATCATTATATAGTATGTCGAAAAAACTCAAAAAGTCATAGTTTAGTATGTCAAAAAAAAGTCATAGTATAGTATGTCGAAAAAACTCAAAAAGACATAGTATAGCATGTTGAAAGAAAATCATAAAAAAAGTCATAGTATAGTATGGCGAAAAAAGTCATAGTATGGTATGTCGAAAAAAATTATAAAAAAGTCATAGTATAGTATGTCGAAAAAAACTCAAAAAAAGTCATAGTTTAGTATGTCAAAAAAAAGTCATAGTATATTATGTTGAAAGAAAATCATAAAAAAGTCATAGTATAGTATGTCGAAAAAGCTCAAAAAGTCATAGTATAGTATGTTGAAAAAAGTCATAAAAATTCATCGTATAGTATGGCGAAAATCATCATAAAAAAGTCATAGTATAGTATGTTGAAAAAAGTCCTAGTATAGTCTGTCTGAAAAAGTCCTAGTATAGTATGTCGAAAAAAACGTCATGGTATAGTATGTCGAAAAAAACCTCATACTATAGTATAGATTCAAGATTCAAGATTCAAAATCCTTTATTAATCCCACAACTGGGAATTCACAATGTTGCAGCAGCAAGAGATATGGAGGAAAAAGTACAATACATTGTAAAGATAAACAAACAATGAATTCAAAATAATTAAAAAATTGTTTAATTTGTATAGTAAATAAACAAACAGTTGTATTTACAGTATTTCACAGTCACATTATTATTGCAAGGTTTATCAGTCCCCGTGTGTGTTTTGTCCATGTGGTCTACTGGGAGCAGTTCTGACAGCAGCAAGAAGGAAAGACCTGCGCTATCTCTCCTTGAGGTGGCGCCGCTGCTGCACCCTGTCACTGAAGGAGCTGCACAGTGGCTCCAGAATGTCCTGCATAGGGTGGGATGTTTTCCATCATGTAGGATAATTTAGCCATTATCCTCATAGACATCAAAGCTCAAAAAGTCATTAAAAGTCATATTATAGTGTGGCGAAAAGAGTCATAGTATATTATGTCGAAACAACTCATAAAAAACTCATTGTATAGTATGTCGAAAAAAAGTCATAGTAATAGTATGTCAAATAACTCAAAAAGTCATAGCATAGTATGTCGAAAAAAGTCATAGTATGTTGAAAGAAAATCATAAAAAAGTCATTGTGGGCAAAAAAAAGTCATAGTATAATATGTCTAAAAAAGTCATACTATAGTATGGCGAAAATCGTCATAAAAAAGTCATCGTATCGTATGTTGAAGAAAGTCATAAAAATGTCATAGCATAATATGTCGAATAAAGTCATAGTATAGTCTATCTGAAAGTCATAAAACAATCATAGTATAGTATGTCGAAAAAACTTCAAAATCCTTTAATTTTTTTAAAGGACACAACCGAGAAATTCAAAATGTTGCAACAGCAAGAGATATGGAGGAAAAAGTACAATACATTGTAAAGATAAACAAACAATGAATTCAAAATAATGAAACAATTCTTTTATTTGTATAGTAAATAAACAAACAGTTGTATTTACAGTATTTCACAGTCACATTATTATTGCAAGGTTTATCAGTCCTGGTGTGTGTTTTGTCCATGTGGTCCACTGGGAGCTGATTGTAAAGTCTGACAGCAGCAGGAAGGAAAGACCTGCGCTATCTCTCCTTGAGGTGGTGCAGCTGCTGCACCCTGTCACTGAAGGAGCTGCACAGTGGCTCCAGAATGTCCTGCATAGGGTGGGATGTTTTCCATTATGGAGGATAATTTAGCCACTATCCTCATAGACATAGTATAGTATGGCTCAAAAAGTCATTAAAAGTCATATTATAGTGTGGCAAAAAAAGTTATAGTATAGTATGTCGAAAAAAAATCATAAAAAATGTCATAGTATAGTATGTCGAAAAAAAGTCATAGTATAGTCTGTCTGAAAAAGTCATAAAACAATCATATTATAGTATGTCGGAAAAAAGTCATAGAAAAGTCATAGTATGTTGAAAAAGGTCGTTAAAAGTCATAGTATTGTATGTCGAAAGAAGATCATAAAAAAGTCGTAGTATAGTATGTTGAAAATAGTCATAGTATAGTATGTTGAAAAAAGTCATAGTATAGTATTTTGAAAGAAAGTCATAGTATAGTATGTCGAAAAAAGAAAAAAAAATACAGGTATGTCGAAAGAAGTCACAGTATAGTATGTCGAAAAAGTCAAAAAAATCCAGGTATGTCAAAAAGAGTCATAGTATAGTATGTTGAAAGAAGTCACAGTATAGTATGTCGAAAAAGTCAAAAAAATCCAGGTATGGTAGTATAGTATGTTGAAAAAGTCATAGTATAATATGTCGAAAAAAACTCAAAAAGTCATAGTATAGTATTTTGAAAGAAGTCACAGTATGGTATGTCGAAAAAGTCATACTATGGTATGTCGAAAAAAGTCATAAAAAAGTCATAGTATAGCATGTCGAAAAAAGTCATAGTATATCAAAAAAGTCATAGTATGCTATGTTAAAAAAAAATTATAAAAAAGTCATGGTATAGTATGTCGAAAAAAGTCATAAAAATGTCCTAGTATAGTATGTCGAAAAAAGTCATAAAAATGTCCTAGTGTAGTATGTCGAAAAAAAGTCATTAAAAGTCATAGTATTGTATGACGAAAATCATCATAAAATAGTCATAGTATAGCATGTCGAAAAAAGTCATAGTATAGTCTGTCTGAACAAGTCATAAAACAATCATAGTATGTCGTAAAAAGTCATATTATGTCGAAAAAAGTCATAGTATGTCGAAAAAACTCAAAAAGGCATAGTATAGCATGTCGAAAAAAGTCATAGTATACTATGTCCAAAAAAGTCATTCAAAGTCATAGTATAGTATTTCGAAAGAAATCATGAAAATGTTTTAGTATAGAATGTTGAAAAAAGTCATAGTATATTATGTTGAAAAAATTCGTAGTATAGTCTGTCTGAAAAAGTCATAAAAAAAGTCATAGTATGTTGAAAAAGGTTATAGTATAGTATGTCGAAAAAAGTCATAGTATAGTCTGTCGAAAAAGTCATAGTATAGTTCGTCGAAAAAAGTCATAGTATAGTATGTTGAAAAGAGTCATAGTATAGTATGTCGAAAAAACTTATAGTATAGTATGTCAAAACAGTCATAGTATGGTATGTTAAAAAAAAATTATAAAAAAGTCATGGTATAGTATGTCGAAAAAAGTCATAAAAAGTCATAGTATTGTATGGCGAAAATCGTCATAAAAAAGTCATAGTATAGCATGTCGAAAAAAGTCATAGTATGTCGAAAAAAGTCATAGTATGTTGAAAAGGGTCATAGTATAGTATGTCGAAAAGAGTCATAGTATAGTATGTCGAAAAGAGTCATAGTATAGTATGTCGAAAAAAGTCATAGTATAGTATGTCGAAAAAAGTCATAAAAATGTCCTAGTCTAGTCTGTCTGAAAAAGTCATAAAACAATCATAGTATAGTATGTCGTAAAAAGTCATAGAAATGTCCTAGTATAGTATGTCGAAAAAAGTCATAAGACAATCATAGTATAGTATGTCGAAAAAAGTCATAGTATGTTGAAAAAGGTCATAGTATAGTATGTCGAAAAGAGTCATAGTATAGTATGTCGAAAAGTCATAAAAATGTCCTAGTCTAGTATGTCAAAAAAAGTCATAAAAAAGTTCTAGTATGTCGAAAAGAGTCATAGTATAGTATGTCGAAAAGAGTCATGGTATAGTGTGTCGAAAAAAGTCATAGTATGTTGAAAAAGGTCATAGTATAGTATGTCGAAAAGAGTCATAGTATAGTATGTCGAAAAGTCATAAAAATGTCCTAGTCTAGTATGTCAAAAAAAGTCATAAAAAAGTTCTAGTATGTCGAAAAGAGTCATAGTATAGTATGTCGAAAAGAGTCATGGTATAGTGTGTCGAAAAAAGTCATAGTATGTTGAAAAAGGTCATCGTATAGTATGTTGAAAAAAGTCATAAAAAAGTCATACTATAGTATGTCGAAAAGAGACATAGTATAGTATGTCGAAAAAAGTCATAGTATACTATGTCCAAAAAATTCATAGTATTGTATGTCGAAAAGAGTCATAGTATGTCGAAAAAACTCAAAGAGGCATAGTATAGCATGTCGAAAAAAGTCATAGTATACTATGTCGAAAAAAGTCATTCAAAGTCATAGTATAGTATGTCGAAAAAAATCATAAAAATGTTTTAGTATAGAATGTTGAAAAACGTCGTAGTATAGTCTGTCTGAAAAAGTCATAAAACAATCATGGTATAGTATGTCGAAAAAAGTCATAGTATAGTATGTTGAAAAAAAGTCATAAAAATGTCCTAGTATAGTATGTCGAAAAAAGTCATAAAACAGTCATAGTATAGTATGTCGAAAAAAGTCATAGTATGTTGAAAAAGGTCATAGTATAGTATGTCGAAAAGAGTCATAGTATAGTATGTCGAAAAGAGTCATAGTATAGTATGTCGAAAAAAGTCATAGTATAGTATGTCGAAAAAAGTCATAAAAATGTCCTAGTCTAGTATGTCGAAAAAAGTCATAAAAAAGTCCTAGCATAGTATGTCGAAAAAACTCACAAAAAGTCATAGTATAGTATGTTGAAAGAAAATCATAAAAAAGTCATAGTGGGTAAAAATCGTCATAGTGTAGTCTGTCTGAAAAAGTCATAAAACAATCATAGCATAGTATGTCGTAAAAAGTCATAGTATGTCGAAAAAACTCAAAAAGGCATAGTATAGTATGTCGAAAAAAATCATAAAAATGTTTTAGTATAGAATGTTGAAAAACGTCGTAGTATAGTCTGTCTGAAAAAGTCATAAAACAATCATAGTATAGTATGTCGAAAAAAGTCATAGTATTGTATGTCGAAAAGAGTCATAGTATAGTATGTCGAAAAAAGTCATAAAACAGTCATAGTATAGTATGTTGAAAAAAGTCATAGTATAGCATGTTCAAAAAAGTCATAAAAATATCATAACATAGCATATTGAAAAAGTCATAGTATAGTATGTCGAAAAAAGTCATAGTATAGTATGTCGAAAAAAGTCATAAAAATGTCCTAGTCTAGTATGTCGAAAAAAGTCATAAAAAGGCATAGTATAGCATGTTCAATAAAGTCATAAAAAGATCATAACATAGCATATTGAAAAAGTCATAGTATAGTATGTCGAAAAAAGTCGTAGTCTAGTATGTCGAAAAGAGTCATAGTATAGTATGTCGAAAAAAGTCATAGAAATGTCCTAGTATAGTATGTCGAAAAAAGTCATAAAACAGTCATAGTATAGTATGTCGAAAAAAAGTCATAGTATGTTGAAAAAGGTCATAGTATAGTATGTTGAAAAAAATCATAAAAAAGTCATAGTATAGTATGTCAAAAAGAGTCAGAGTGTAGTATGTCGAAAAAAGTCATAGTATAGTATGTCAAAAAGAGTCAGAGTGTAGTATGTTGAAAAAAGTCATAGTATAGTATGTCGAAAAAAGTCATAGTATAGTATGTTGAAAGAAAGTCATAAAAATGTCCTAGTCTAGTATGTCGAAAAAAGTCATAAAAAGGCATAGTATAGCATGTTCAAAAAAGTCATAAAAAGATCATAACATAGCATATTGAAAAAGTCATAGTATAGTATGTTGAAAAAAGTCATAGTATAGTATGTCGAAAAAAGTCATAAAAAGATCATAACATAGCATATTGAAAAAGTCATAGTATAGTATGTCGAAAAAAGTCATAAAACAGTCATAGTATAGTATGTCGAAAAAAGTCATAGTATGTTGAAAAAGGTCATAGTATAGTATGTCGAAAAAAGTCATAGTATGTTGAAAAAGGTCATAGTATAGTATGTTGAAAAAAATCATAAAAAAGTCATAGTATGGTATGTCAAAAAGAGTCAGAGTGTAGTATGTCGAAAAAAGTCATAGTATAGTATGTCGAAAAAGTCATAAAAAAGTCCTGGCATAGTATGTCGAAAAAACTCACAAAAAGTCATAAAAATGTTTTAGTATAGAATGTTGAAAAACGTCGTAGTATAGTCTGTCTGAAAAAGTCATAAAACAATCATAGTATAGTATGTCGTAAAAAGTCATAGAAATGTCCTAGTATAGTATGTCGAAAAAAGTCATAAGACAATCATAGTATAGTATGTCGAAAAAAGTCATAGTATGTTGAAAAAGGTCATAGTATAGTATGTCGAAAAGAGTCATAGTATAGTATGTCGAAAAGTCATAAAAATGTCCTAGTCTAGTATGTCAAAAAAAGTCATAAAAAAGTTCTAGTATGTCGAAAAGAGTCATAGTATAGTATGTCGAAAAGAGTCATGGTATAGTGTGTCGAAAAAAGTCATAGTATGTTGAAAAAGGTCATAGTATAGTATGTCGAAAAGAGTCATAGTATAGTATGTCGAAAAGTCATAAAAATGTCCTAGTCTAGTATGTCAAAAAAGTCATAAAAAAGTTCTAGTATGTCGAAAAGAGTCATAGTATAGTATGTCGAAAAGAGTCATGGTATAGTGTGTCGAAAAAAGTCATAGTATGTTGAAAAAGGTCATCGTATAGTATGTTGAAAAAAGTCATAAAAAAGTCATACTATAGTATGTCGAAAAGAGACATAGTATAGTATGTCGAAAAAAGTCATAGTATACTATGTCCAAAAAATTCATAGTATTGTATGTCGAAAAGAGTCATAGTATGTCGAAAAAACTCAAAGAGGCATAGTATAGCATGTCGAAAAAAGTCATAGTATACTATGTCGAAAAAAGTCATTCAAAGTCATAGTATAGTATGTCGAAAAAAATCATAAAAATGTTTTAGTATAGAATGTTGAAAAACGTCGTAGTATAGTCTGTCTGAAAAAGTCATAAAACAATCATGGTATAGTATGTCGAAAAAAGTCATAGTATAGTATGTTGAAAAAAAGTCATAAAAATGTTCTAGTATAGTATGTCGAAAAAAGTCATAAAACAGTCATAGTATAGTATGTCGAAAAAAGTCATAGTATGTTGAAAAAGGTCATAGTATAGTATGTCGAAAAGAGTCATAGTATAGTATGTCGAAAAGAGTCATAGTATAGTATGTCGAAAAAAGTCATAGTATAGTATGTCGAAAAAAGTCATAAAAATGTCCTAGTCTAGTATGTCGAAAAAAGTCATAAAAAAGTCCTAGCATAGTATGTCGAAAAAACTCACAAAAAGTCATAGTATAGTATGTTGAAAGAAAATCATAAAAAAGTCATAGTGGGTAAAAATCGTCATAGTGTAGTCTGTCTGAAAAAGTCATAAAACAATCATAGCATAGTATGTCGTAAAAAGTCATAGTATGTCGAAAAAACTCAAAAGGCATAGTATAGTATGTCGAAAAAAATCATAAAAATGTTTTAGTATAGAATGTTGAAAAACGTCGTAGTATAGTCTGTCTGAAAAAGTCATAAAACAATCATAGTATAGTATGTCGAAAAAAGTCATAGTATTGTATGTCGAAAAGAGTCATAGTATAGTATGTCGAAAAAAGTCATAAAACAGTCATAGTATAGTATGTTGAAAAAAGTCATAGTATAGCATGTTCAAAAAAGTCATAAAAATATCATAACATAGCATATTGAAAAAGTCATAGTATAGTATGTCGAAAAAAGTCATAGTATAGTATGTCGAAAAAAGTCATAAAAATGTCCTAGTCTAGTATGTCGAAAAAAGTCATAAAAAGGCATAGTATAGCATGTTCAATAAAGTCATAAAAAGATCATAACATAGCATATTGAAAAAGTCATAGTATAGTATGTCGAAAAAAGTCGTAGTCTAGTATGTCGAAAAAAGTCATAAAAAAGTTCAAGTTTAGTATGTCGAAAAGAGTCATAGTAAAGTATGTCGAAAAAAGTCATAGTATGTTGAAAAAGGTCATAGTATAGTATGTTGAAAAAAAATCATAAAAAAGTCATAGTATAGTATGTCAAAAAGAGTCAGAGTGTAGTATGTCGAAAAAAGTCATAGTATAGTATGTCAAAAAGAGTCAGAGTGTAGTATGTCGAAAAAAGTCATAGTATAGTATGTCAAAAAGAGTCAGAGTGTAGTATGTCGAAAAAAGTCATAGTATAGTATGTTGAAAAAAGTCATAGTATAGTATGTTGAAAGTCATAGTATAGTATGTCGAAAAAGTCATAAAAAAGTCCTAGCATAGTATGTCGAAAAAACTCACAAAAAGTCATAGTATAGTATGTCGAAAAAAATCATGAAAAAGTGTTTAGTATAGAATGTTGAAAAACGTCGTAGTATAGTCTGTTGAAAAACGTCTGTCTGAAAAAGTCACAAAACAATCATAGTATAGTATGTCGTACAAAGTCATAGTATGTCGAAAAAACTCAAAAAGGCATAGTATAGTATGTCGAAAAAAGTCATAGTATACTATGTCGAAAAAAGTCATTCAAAGTCATAGTATAGTATGTCGAAAAAAATCATAAAAATGTTTTAGTATAGAATGTTGAAAAACGTCGTAGTATAGTCTGTCTGAAAAAGTCACAAAACAATCATAGTATAGTATGTCGTACAAAGTCATAGTATGTCGAAAAAAGTCAAAAAGGCATAGTATAGTATGTCGGAAAAAGTCATAGTATACTATGTCGAAAAAAGTCACTCAAAGTCATAGTATAGTATGTCGAAAAAAATCATAAAAATGTTTTAGTATAGAATGTTGAAAAACGTCGTAGTATAGTCTGTCTGAAAAAGTCACAAAACAATCATAGTATAGTATGTCGTACAAAGTCATAGTATGTCGAAAAAAGTCAAAAAGGCATAGTATAGTATGTCGGAAAAAGTCATAGTATACTATGTCGAAAAAAGTCATTCAAAGTCATAGTATAGTATGTAGAAAAAAATCATAAAAATGTTTTAGTATAGAATGTTGAAAAACGTCGTAGTATAGTCTGTCTGAAAAAGTCATAAAACAATCATAGTATAGTATGTCGAAAAAGGTCATAGTATTGTATGTCGAAAAGAGTCATAGTATAGTATGTCGAAAAAAGTCATAAAAATGTCCTAGTATAGTATGTCGAAAAAAGTCATAAAACAGTCATAGTATAGTATGTTGAAAAAAGTCATAGTATGTTAAAAAAGGTCATAGTATCGTATGTCGAAAAGAGTCATAGTATAGTATGTCCAAAAAAGTCATAAAAAAGTTCAAGTATAGTATGTCGAAAAGAGTCATAGTATGTTGAAAAAGGTCATAGTATAGTATGTCGAAAAAAGTCATAGTATGTTGAAAAAGGTCATAGTATAGTATGTCGAAAAAAGTCATAAAAAAGTTCAAGTGTAGTATGTCGAAAAGAGTCATAGTATAGTATGTCGAAAAAAGTCATAGTATAGTATATCGAATAAAGTCATGGTATAGTATGTCGAAAAAAGTCATAGTATGTTGAAAAAGGTCATAGTATAGTATGTCGAAAAAAGTCATAAAAATGTCCTAGTCTAGTATGTCGAAAAAAGTCATAAAAAGGCATAGTATAGCATGTTCAATAAAGTCATAAAAAGATCATAACAGCATATTGAAAAAGTCATAGTATAGTATGTCGAAAAAAGTCGTAGTCTAGTATGTCGAAAAAAGTCATAAAAAAGTTCAAGTATAGTATGTCGAAAAGAGTCATAGTATAGTATGTCGAAAAAAGTCATAGTATGTTGAAAAAGGTCATAGTATAGTATGTTGAAAAAAATCATAAAAAAGTCATAGTATAGTATGTCAAAAAGAGTCAGAGTGTAGTATGTCGAAAAAAGTCATAGTATGTTGAAAAAGGTCATAGTATAGTATGTCGAAAAAAGTCATAGTATGTTGAAAAAGGTCATAGTATAGTATGTCGAAAAAAGTCATAAAAAAGTTCAAGTGTAGTATGTCGAAAAGAGTCATAGTATAGTATGTCGAAAAAAGTCAGTATGTTGAAAAAGGTCATAGTATAGTATGTTGAAAAAATCATAAAAAAGTCATAGTATAGTATGTCAAAAAGAGTCAAAGTGTAGTATGTTGAAAAAAACTCATTAAAAGTCATAGTATAGTATGTCGAAAAAAAATCATAAAGAAGTACAAACGTTGCTGTCCCTTCTCACAGGCCGCATCACAATTGGCATCAAACTTTGTCAAAGTTTTTATCAATGACTGTTCTCAGATACTGTTCTACTAACTCAATGCCAGTTTCTTTGACGAATTTCTGAGATGGTCTTAAAATTAATGGTAACATTTACTTGAAGGTATCTACAAAAGAGTGTCATGACAGTGTCATGAACACATGACACTGTCATGACACATGAACCCTACCTCTAACCCTAACCCTGACTTGTCATGACAGAAACCTAATGACACTTATTGACAGAAGCGTTATGTCATAAACATTTATGACTTGTTTATAATGTTTATGACACGTTCATGACAGTGTCATGTCACTCTTATGTAGATACCTTCAAGTAAAGTGTAACCAAATTAAGATTTAAAGTATTCCCTTTTGTTGGTTTAATGTTGCGCTTTTCTTTCTGTGTGTGTGTGTGTGTGTGTGTGTGTGTGTGTGTGTGTGTGCGCGCGCGCGCATTTAGCTCTGTGGATGAGCAGAAGACCACGGTTAGCATCCTCGACGACATCGGCAGCATGTTCGATGACTTGGCCGACCAGCTGGACGCCATGTTGGAGTAACCGCAGGAGCCAGTCAGTGTGTCTCCATGGCAATGTTGCATCAGGAGTGACTCAGACGGCACAATGGGCAAAATGCCTCTCTAACTCTCTCTCCTTCTTTTAATCCTTCTCTCTCTGCTCGCGCTCGTCGTCTATCCCACTCGTCCTGTCGTCCGTCGCTGCTCTGGAAAATCTCTTTTCTCCTCCTCTTCCTCTTCCTTTCATCTCCTGTCGCCGATGATGAAAATAATGACGGAGCAGTGCCACAGGCCCGGACAGACGTGTGGCAGAGAGGGTGCAAGAATAAAGAACGGATAAAGAGAGAGACACCAAAAGAGAGAGGGTAAAAAAAAAAAAAAAAAAAAAGGACCAAAAACGACTGATGATGTGTAGAGAAAATAAAGAATAAATCTAAAGCTGGACAGATGAAGAAATGCAACTAAACGGAAGAAACTGCAATCAAAACGTGGGTCGTTTTCAGAACTCCACATGGACTCTTGAACAAATAAACTAAAGTAATACCGATTGAAAAAACCCAACTGTGTAACGAATCATAGTATGGTATGTGTACATTCTAAGCATGGAGAGTTTATATCTACTGAAAAAGTCCTGCATTAGCACAGTAATATATAATATACCGATAAATATGAATCTCTAGCTCTTTGGTTTGATGTCTTGGTTCTGTGTGGAATGGTGACCTCTGGTGTTGTGATGATGTAAAGGACTAGGTGGAAAGATTTTTATCTGTGACCAAAACGAGACTATTCAGCTCCTGAAGTGTGTGTGTGTGTGTGTGTGTGTGTGTGTGTGTGTGTGTGTGTGTGTGTGTGTGTGTGTGTGTGTGTGCGTGTGCGCGATAGGAACAGTGTGGCAGATGTGTGCATGTGAGCTTTTGTGGATTGTCGGAATTTCAGGATCAAATTCAGTTTCCTCTCCTGGCTGCATTCATACACTCTGCTTCATCCTCATTATCACCCCGTAACATAGACACACACCAACAGGAGAAGCACAATGACCCATGCAGCCAACTTGCACACACACACACACACACACACACACGGGAGCCTGCACAATATCAATTCAAACAGGAAGGGTAGGGGAGAACTGCAGCAAGGCTACAGCAGGTTGTCTGAAAGCAGATGTTAAGTCTTGGAGATAACGTTGGCTTTTAAGTTGTGGAGAAGGATTTCAGGATGCCGTTCAATGTGCAACGTTTTAGCAAGGTAAGGTAGTAGGTAGGTAGTAGAGTTGGCCAGTTTTAAGGAGGATGGGTCAAAGGTCAGATTGGGCCCAGTTGCAGCACAAGCAGCAAAGTCTAGAGAGAGCTAAATTCAGCTTGACCCCCTGACAGTGTCAAATCACTCCTGATACCTGCTGCTATCTCAGAAGAAAACAAGGCTATAAAGCAACAAACGTCATGTTCCCCACACTCAGAACATTGACTAACCTTTTGATTTTGATTGCAATTAAAAAACTGAGAAATTCATAAACATTTTCAAACACTTTTAAGTAGGAATGCACAGTGCCTGAATTGGACCAAAAAAAAATGTGCCAGCACCCTAAATCAGCAGTTGCATGATATAATCAGCGCATGTATCTTGGATATATTTATATTTATATGTTTTTCTTGTAGGGGTGACCCAGAATAGTCGACTATTCAATGATTCAATCTAAGGAGACTATCAGTCTCACAGTCACATCTTCACAGTGTCTGAAAATGTGGTTATGATCATTTCGTTCGGGCTATATGGGGGGTGCTGAATGTCTGATTCTACATAGAATTGCTTGTTTTCTCTTAATAATCATAATATATAGCCTACTTTGGTATAAATATCAGCCAAAGACTGTATACAGTCTATGATATCAGCGGAATAACAGGCTACTGTTAATAACAATTAGAAGTAAGGGTACTCGTGGACAAAAATCAGAAGTGCTAGTACTCAGTACAGCTAAGTACTGGCCCATTTCAGGCACTGGGGGGATGCAGTGATGAAACTTATACTCTTCTGAAACCTTCACTCAGGCTATCTGCTCAAACAGATTTCCAATCTAGTATTAGTGCTCTCTTTGATCCATTAAAATACTCTAATTTGAATAGTTATTTGTGTCTAGTTTTTACTACAGAACATTTCATTTACCGTGTGAAAAAAATCTTAAAAATACATGTATTTCTTCTGGTGCAAAAACCTCAGCCTGTCAGTCAGCAGCTTGCCTTGAGTGAACACTGAATTTGTATAATAATACTGATTAAATAACTAATGTGGATTGGTCACATCTGGCTGATACTAGATCCAGTTAATAAGGTCAGATACTGGCGCATCCCTACTTTAAAGACCCTGTATTCATTCATACTTTTAGGATCAATAACTGTCCTGAATCCCTATGTGGGATCCCTAAAAAAAATGTCAGCAAATAAAAAGATTAGAATAGGAGCGAAACCCTTCCTGACAACCTCAGTGGATAACCGTCTTCTTTATATCTTCATCTCTCCCATCCCACACTCTCCTAACCACCCACCCTGTGTTGCCATGACAATCTACATCATCAACCTCACCATACTCATTGTCATCACCATAGTTACTACACTACATGTTGCCATGACATGGATAAAAAGGAGAGAAAAAAAATGCTGATGGAGCAAGCAGCAGCAGAGATCTGTGAAGCCGTTTGGGATGGTTTGTTTCAGTGAAACGTTTAAAGGGCCACTCCAGCCATTTTTGTACTGCACTTATAAAGAGTATGGTATGGGTCCTACACTTCCCATAATGCATCTAAATAGTGTCTTTTACTAGATCCTTTCTGCCTGGTAAATGCCAATATCTTTCAAACTCCATGACGCCAGTTTGTAACACAGGATCTCATTTTTAAAATAATAATTCTTATGACATCATTCTGGATTTTTACAAAACTACTGCAGAGGACATTAAACAACTGTTTTCCAGGGGCAGAGCAAAGGGGGTGGCTTCTGGGGCTCCAGGCCTGAATGTTTTCTTAAAAGGCGCAAATCTTTAAGGGTTTTAAAATAACTTTTTGTCATTTCCCCTCAGTTTCTCTGACTGGACAGGCAAAGCAATGGAGCACAAATTATATAGTTAATATATGTTATGTAACTTCAAAATAGTAACATCAGACCATTTCTGTCTCTTTTTAGGTGGCAGAAGTGAATAGTAGGGATCCTCAACATCTGTTGTGTTCTGGTTTCAGAATGATGAAGACAGTTGGAAAACAATAGATACAAAACAGGATGTCGGCTCTCTAGGATACTTTTCCTTTGCATGTGGCAAATGGCAAAAAAACTGTGCATACAGCTACCGTAAATGGAGCATGCCCCAGGACCCCCCCCCCCCCCCCCTTTTCAAAAGCTGAGCTGTACTAGACTAGTAAACTTATCTTCATGTGTAAAATTGGTGGAGTGCCCCTTTAAATTCCTCAAACACAACCAGAAACTGCATCCAGCGAGCTGCCAGGCTCTGATATTCCATATGCACCTCGGTCCATTAAGAAAATCCAGGTTTCACAGTCCCATAGCAGCCACACTCATTATATAAATGACTAAGAATTCAGAGAATAGTTGTGGTTTTTAAATTATGATCAAATAGAGATTATATATATGGATATTTGCAAAAAAAAAAAAAAAAAAGTGTATTTATGATGTGTGTGTCATCCTGAAGACTATTTTTAAACAGATCTAAGCTGAGTGTTGAGTCAGTTTGCTTCTCCATGCTTAAGTGGTCCGAGCTGATGAATCATTGTAGGTAACCATGTTGGGATATTTCCAGGTTTGTGGTTTTTTATTTTTCATGTTTTCCTCTGCCTACATGTGTCCAGGTGTGGCGATGTGTATAATACAAGCAATTCTTGTTGTTCCGTTTTATTATTTTTCTATTATTTTAAATGCAATGTTCTGTTTTTTTTTTTTTCCTTTGAAACATGTGCCTTGCTTTGTCATTTTGGTCTGACTACAATACAGTAGATGGGTATGTACAATATATGAGGATCTCTCTCTTGTTCCGTTATGCATTGTTAGTTGATATGCCATCATTAAAAAGTATGCTGCCCCCCTTACCCCTCCCACCATCACCGAGATGAGATATTTGAAACATATACATTTAACATCTTTCTGACACTTGCTGTTCAGTAATTAATCAGTAACACATACCAAATTAATGTGTCTCTCTCTCCATCTGATTGGACAATTAGAAAGTAACTTATTCCAATTAAACAGCTACATTTTGGCCACTTCACACAATGTGTGCAGGAATATGCAACATGTGATCTATTTTATCCAAACATAAAAGGTAGTAACAGCGCAACATTTTGGAAAATGTGTTTTTTTGCTTTCTTGCTGAGAGTTAGATGAGAAGATTAATACCACTCCCTTTATAACGTGCATTGAACTCTCAGCAAGAAAGTGAATCTGTGTATTTTCGACTACTTTTGAATGTGGATTTACTAAAAACATGCCTGTAATGAACACTAATTAGCAAAATGTCAGTTATGATGGTTGGTACAGCTGTGCATCGAACCACAGCTGGGTGTATATTTGAATTTTCTTACATCTGGTCCCATCTGTCTGACTTTTCCAACCTGATGTTTATGTGGAATTTCCAAGCAGAAAAAGCAAGTTTTCCGAATTGATTTTGTAGCACATGAATCCATGACAACGTCCTGTGATCAGAGGCTGTACTGTACAGAGGTCAAAGGTTAACTCTAGTTCTCTCACTTAACTTCTACCACGCACCGCTTTCTAAAGCCGGCCCTGTCCTGCTAAAGCATTTAGCCTTTTCCTCCTCCTTCCTTGGGTCTCACTTTGGTCATTTCTCATGTTGTAGGCATTCTTCGGAGGTGTGTTTGAGCATGTGGGGGTCGTGTTCAGGCTACAAAAGTGAAATACTGCAAATGGTGAAGGAAAAAAAAACAAAACACAGATGGTCGAATATGTTATGGAACAAAAAGTACAGTTCATTTTCTTTTTGAACAAAAGAAGCCAAGCTGCTTTTATTTGGTTTTCCGCTTGTGCTTATCTGAACACATACCGGACTGGAGTCTCCTCTGCATTGCAGTGACTGTATGTGAATGCTTGAGAGAGGCCGAGTGTGTTATATGTTGCTCTGCTATTGACTGTATGAAACCTCTGTGTGTGTGTGTGTGTGTGTGTGTGTGTGTGTGTGTGTGTGTGAGTGAGTGTGTGTGTGTGTGTGTGTGTGTTGTAGTGGCTGGACAGTGGTGTGCTTGCAGTGACTGCATCTTATGGCCATCTGCTCTGAATAAATAAATGTTCTATACAAACTGCACCGTCCCGTCGTCAGCCTCTCTTTGTGTTGTGAACTTTGTATTTGCAAGGTCCTCCTCCAGGGGGCAGCACATGACTGCAATACAGCCCTCAAATGGCAATGCCTTTTTTTTATGGCACCTTTTAAAGCCCCTTCACAGTCCTGTTACTCTCACACAGGTGTTTCCACTTAATTTGGCTGTTTAGAACTCAGGGCATGTACAGAATGTGCTTGATTAAAGGACAAGTTCGACATTTTGGGTAATGCAATATGTTAGCTTTCTTGCTGAGAGTTGGATGAGAACAATATCACTTATGCTTAGGGCTGCAACTAACAATTATTTTCATTGTCGATTGATCGGACGATTATTTTCTCGATTAATCGATTAGCTGCTTGGTCTATAAAATTGTGAAAAATGTCGATCAGTGTTTTCCAAAGTCCAAGATGATGTTCTGAAACGTCTTGTGTTGTCCACTCAACTCAAAAAATATTCAGTTTCCTGTCACAGAAGAGTGAAGAAACTAGAAAATATTCACATTTCAGAAGCTGGAATCAGAGTTTTTACTTGTTTCCATAAAAAATGACTCAAACAGATTATCAAAATAGTTGGCGATTAATGTAATAGTTGACAACTAATCGATTAATCTTTGCAGCTCTGCTCAGGTTTGCACAGTAAATATGAAGGTGTTTGGTGTTTTAAGCCCCCGTCGTCTTCCAGGCAGCGCTGCATGGAAGGCACTAGGGTTAGGGTTAGGGTTAGGGTTAGGGTTAGGTGCCTTAAAGTCAACGGTCGCAGCGCTGCCTTGAAGTAGACAGTGGGGCCTTAAAAGACCATCGAGCAAATATGAAGCAGGGAAACGGCTGGAAGAACCTCAGGTTGGGAACCACCGCAGACGGTGGCTTTGATGAAAGAGCTGCGAGACCAACCCACTAAAATATTAAGCAACTATTGATATGAATATTCTATCATGGATACAGATTTTTTAAGTTATATTCTATAGCAGGGGTTCTCAAAGGTATCACTCAAAGGTGATAAAAAAAGATTTTTATTCAAGGCCGAAGGTCCGAAATAACAAAATAACATTTAATCAACTCGTAACATACACTCAAGATGAATACTCCGTTTTCCTAGTCAACTTTTGTACCCAACTGTACCTTTTTTCGGTGGCCTACTTTCTCTGTTATAACAAAAAAAAAAATGATTTCAGTTGTAAACCGATTTACCACCACAAACAATAAAACCCTTCCCTACAAACTCTGTTACACCGCTAACTTCACTGACCAAATTGTTGAATTGTTGATCGATAGAAAATGTATTTTAAAAATAGAAAACGTTACACTTACATAAGGTTTTGTATTCGTTACACATGGTCCGGATCGATGTGCCGTTCGGTGCAGATGTGGACCTCGGTCCGCACTTTCAGAAGCCCTGTTCTATAGGCATGACCAAAAAAACTGAACTCAAGGTCCTCTAACTAGCCTTTTCCAGGGCTTTCAACAGCATCTTGTTGTCTAGAAGCACGTTTCATAATGGAAATAAATCAGATCAACAGCTCTCAAAGTGTACAACAGTTTTATTGATCAACTCAGGCTTACATGATTACAAGTATACAAGGAATCACTTTAACTGTGACCAGTGAAGACACTTCCTTCCTTTCCCCACTACCTTTCTCACCAAGGCTACAGTAAGTACAGTAGTAGTGGTCAGATGTGCACTGAAATGAAGGCAACATAATTCTAAACATCTGTAAAAACCGAATTTAGCCCACGTGTCTAAATTTGGTGTAGATGTACATAATCTCATGAATTTAAAACTACCCTCCCAGGCTCGTTTAGTCAGTTTTATACATTGTCAACCCAATATGGGTCCCGAAACATAATTTAAGAAAGCAGGACTTCACTTTAGCTCAATGGCACTTTCTACAGTTTGCATTTACCTCTAGGAGTTTAAAGGGTAATTTCATTTTTCTTTTTTTTTCAACCTGGACTATTTCCCCATTCCTCACATAGACAAAATCCGTTGAAATCGGTCCAGTATTGAGCGAGATTTTTGTCCACTAAAAATGATTGGTGCCACCGACAAGTTCAGATTGTCGTTCAACATTATCGTTCTCGCGAGGTGACTTCTTGTCCGAAGACAGCGGTGTGTGGAGTGTGGAGCGTGAGTCGGGTGAACGGCGTTTTTTTCTCAATACTGGAACAATTTCAAAGATTTTTGTTCACATCAGTCTATTAGACATAAATGCATAGGGGAAAAGGCTTTCTGGTTGAAAATTAGCATTTTTAAGGTCACGATCACCTGCTTGCCTTCACGGTCAGTCCATTGAGTGTTACAGTCATAAAACAACAATCAGCATTAATCTGTGGTTATGTTCATTCTAACCAGTCCAAGTTAGAAATCAGAGAGGGGGGGAGGGAGGGAGAGGCAGAAAAGAGGGGACAAAAAGATACATCATTACAGTCTTTCCTTACTTTTCATCCACACATATGGCACTCATTGAAACACACTCAAATATATACGATCACACACACACACACACACACACACACACACACACACACACACACACACACACACACACACACACACACACACACACACACACACACACACACACACACACACACACACACACACACACACACACACACACACACGTCCTCTCCCCCTGTCCCTCTCTGTTATGTAGGCCAGTGTGAGTCATTCTCATGGGCACATGTCCGGGCTCGGCACTATCTTATTTTACACAACTGTACAACCGTTAATGGCTCTCTGAATATCTATGAATCATGGCACTAATATAAAACTCAGTAAATATATAGATCCGTCATTCTCTTTAAAGTCTTCACTTAATAAAAAGTGTTTTATGAAAGGCTGGTTTCACAAACTTCTGGGTGACAACCACAGTGGTCAAGGAGGGAGGAAAATCATTAGTAAGTCTGCGTCCTGAAATGGAGTGTTAAGAGACATGGACATTGTCTGCTAGGAACTGGACTTTGTCTTTAGTTCATTCTTAATGCTTCTCAGCCATCGCTTTTATCAATACACAAGCTAGT